>NW_008667456.1:11340-55382 GCF_000695815.1 Acanthisitta chloris | reverse complement strand
CTGGCCAACAACTGGATGTGGCACCATGACGTACTTGCCAGCTCTTAACTTTTGATTATGGAGTAGTAATTTGTTAACTAATATTAAATCTGAATGACCTTGGTGTTACTGTAATGTTCGTTGTGAAGTGTCTGCAGAACTGTGAGATTCTTTCGTCCTTATTATTGTTGTGTGTTTGTATATGAGTAGCATAAATAGGACTCATAAATCTGATTTACGAGGCTACTGCATTGCCAGGTGGTGACTGTAACAACAAAATGTATACATTGACTGGGCTCTGAAAGGGCTAGCAGAGTTCTTGTGCCTGGGTACCTCAAACTCTGCTCCCTGAGGTCAGCTGAGGGTTTGGAGTTCCAAAACCAACTTGCACAAAACTTGTTACCTAGTATAGTAAGAATAAGTGAAGATTGAAATCAGCGTTTTTGTTTGGCTTTCACTTTTGTTTTTTTCCTGATTTTTGACTTACTAGGTCAAATAAAGGGTGCAGGGTGAGTACACCTAATGTGTCCTTCTTAAAAGTGGCAATGTGAAGTACAGATTCCAATAAATGATCTGCCATGAGTCACAGGGCAGAGGAGACATCTTTTTAGTTTGACTTATGCCTCTCATCCTCTCCCTTAATAGAGGCTTTCTTGGCGAGTTGACAGATACTGGATCCCTGCTGAGTGGAACAATGCTGCTTTCTTGTTGGGAGAAGTGATAAATCTGGAACAAACAGGTATAGATACGTTAAAGGAACTCATTGTATTTAATGGAATCACATGTATCAGCTTGTAGGCACACTTCCTTCCAGTCCTGGACAACATTTCTTCAAACATTTTTTCCAAAGTCTTCAGGTTCTCTCTGTCCCTTAATAGTTACCGATAAAAACTTCAGAACTCTGCTGGTTTGTCATTTACCTGAAATAATCTACCCACTCTAATCTGCTCAACATATATGTGTGCTTAACTTGTAGGAGCCATTGAACAGCTTGTTTAAGCTTTAGGATGAACTTAACTGAAGAGAATTATTCCTGAGTTCTTGCTGTGTTGAGGTGATGGTTCCATTCCAACATGTATGGAAACTGGATAACCATTTCCTTTACATAACTTTTCTTTAGTTTGTGTGTGTTTGCAGAGAACTTCATATAAAGAATGCTGTCCATCTAGTGTCATTCAGATACAGTGAGAAGTGAATTGAGTGATTAGCCTCTTTTGGGCTACTAAATTTCTTAAAACTCTCATGCCCACGGCTGGGAGAATTGCCATCTCATTGATTATTTGCACTGATCTGCTATTACAGTAGGTCACTGCTGTTTCCATTGGCTTACACCAAGTTGAAGGTATTTTGCTCTTGGTATTTAGCTGCCATTCAGCTTTCTGCTAGCAATTTTTTTGGCGCAGAGAACTTAAAGGGCACTGAGTCATTCTTGCTTTGAGTTGAGATTTTTGTCATTTTTGCAAGCTGGTTCAGTTGAAAATAGGAACAACCCAAGAACCTGTGATTTGTAGTGCCACTTCCCAGAGCACACGTTCATGCTGACTTAAGCAAACAGAGTCCTTAATGGAAAGATAAGTGGAAAAATTCTGTGCTGTTACTGGATCATTGATAACCTAAGGTGGGTTGACCCTGGGTGGACACCTACTGTCAGACAATGACAATAGCTTTTGCCTGTCTTTCAGAGTCTCAGGCTTTCTGAAGAATATCCTGTGTCGTCTGTGTACTTGCTTATTCTTTGTGTTAGTATAACAGCTTGTTAAACGAGTTCAGAAGTTTGTTGCTTCTTCTATTCACAGTGATAAGGCTTCAAACTTCAAACCCAGTAATAGTCTGTGTTGATCCTGAAAGGAAATCAGGTTCTTTCGTTGGTGCCCAGCTATTTGTTGTGGCTTTGTGCTCAGTGTTGGTTGTGCTTATGTGGCTATCATGTGTCTGGAATTGGTTCCCTGGTCCAGCAAGACATTTGTTATTTTTGCAGAGTAATTTTCAGCTGGATAAAGCTTAGGACCTGACTTCCCAAATGGAATCAACAGCACAGGGATGGGTTGGGAGTGAGTGGGGATGTGGGAGAAGACTAGTGGAACGAATTAATACCATAGCAAAGTGATCAGGCTAGGTGTTGAGATAAGCAGTGCAGCGAATAATTTCTATAAAGCTGAGCTGTAAAGTGAATGTTGGATGTAAATAAGTCTTTGTGTAAGTGCTTCTATAATCACATGTATACCCTAGATGGTCAGGATGTAATGAAGTATGGAAAATGCAGTTGTATAAAAGCAGCAGTGTTGGCCATCCTGGAGCTGTGCTGCAGGAGCTGCTGCAATACAGCTGAGAAAGGTGTAACACTCACTGACTAGAGACTGTACCCTTACACTGCTTTTTGGTAAAGGAATTTAAGGTGTGCTTAAACTTGTGTTCCTTGATTTCTAAGTATCAGTTATCTTAAATTCAGAAGTTTAAAGGTAAACTTGCTGTTTTTTTCTTGATTCTTTTTTTTTTCTTAAAATATTTTAGTGTGGAAGGACCAGAAAACAACTAAAATACTCTTTAAAGTTAAACAAGTTCCAAGTAGAAAGGAACCAAAAGTCTTTGCCTTTAGAGTTCTAGAATGCTCACTGGTACATAATGTACGTGTTTCTAAGGTATAATGCTGTAATGAAATACTGCAGTTCTACAAGAAAGTGAATGCTAATTTGGTTTTTAAACTCCTAGCAGTAGATTTAAACTATTCTGTTTACACATTATTGTTAAACCAAGTTTTGACAAAGTAGCTTTGAATTCCAACTCAGTACTTAATTTCCAAAATTGACTTAGTTTTGTGGAAAAAATCAAGTGTGGTTTTAGAATGTTAGGATTGTTTTTCCTCTCTTTTTCCCTCCAGGGTAAATCTAGGTACACAGAAAACCTGTGCCAGCTCTCTCATTTCCTAGACTGGAAAAACTGCTTCCCTACCTTATTGCAACCTGTTTGGGTTTGGGTTTTTCATGGTGTTGGTTTTTTGTTTGGCTGGTTTTTGTATTAGTAGGATTTTAGAAATAGAGTTAGTTGGATTTTTCCGTTACTTTTGTTCTGCCCATTCTTTCTTGGCTGTTCTCACACAAGTACTATTCCACCTGTGGTTTTTTGAAGCAGGTGCTCAGGTTGGCTGGCAGGGAACACCTCAGCAGACTGAACAGCATTGCAGAACACTTTGTGCTTCTCTTTGTTTAATTGTTCTCTGCTCTGGGAATGGTGAAGGTCCATTCACTGGATATCATGCGTGTCTTATCTGTTCATTGAGGTAGGACCAAGTTTATTTATGTGCTTAAACACAAATTTGAGGAGATTAAAGGACATTACATGTCTTTTTAAGGGATCTGTAGGTGAACCTTAAATTTGATTTGAAATGAGATTTGATCATAAATTGTTATGAATTTGGCTAATAAATCTTTTGTCCAAAGTAGCATGCAAGCAGCTGCTGCTTCTTTGTCTGGTGGTATCCCTGTACCAATGAGCAGCATGTGGGGCTTGTCCGTGTCAAATTACTGTATTTTTAGCACTTGGTTTAGATCAGACTATTCTGTGGTTTCTGCTAGAATGTAAATCCTGTGAGGGGTGTGGGTGTCACGAGTGAAATCTGGGCTGTGCCATGGTGATCATTGTCATGTCAGCACCAAACAGTTCAGTAACTGATAAACACAGACAGATTAAACGAATGTCATACATTCATTCTGAATTTGTTTGGGGTTATGCAAGACGACCTGTAGCTCCTTTGCTCAGTCTGATAAAATATGGTGTAGCTTCCCGTGGTACGAAGATGCAGTTAGCTGTGGGGTGTTACTGGTCCTGTAGTGAAACTGAAACTGCAAGTGGAGATCTCCCCTTTGCCCCTCCTCCCCTTTCTTGCACAAGAACAGGAGTTCCTGTTCTTGCACAGAAACACCTTTGCCTCTACCTGTTATTAATTATTGCTGAAACATTTTGTGTAATTAAGGAAAAAAGGTGCTAAATTTAGCACGTAATGAATGTTTTGCTGAACAAAATTACTAGTTTTGCAATAATTTTAGCAGTTTTTAGGGCATTGTTAAGAGATCTTACTGCATAGCAAGGAAATATGGAAAGAAATGAACAAGTTGCAATGTTTTCAAGAACATCTAAAAGTATTTTGTGACCAATTTAGGTATTTTTTTGTGCTTGCAGTGTTTATTTCACATTTCCTACATATGGGAAAAATACTACATTTTTTGAAAGAATAATGCTGTCTCAGTATAATAACTTTTGCTGTGATTTGTCTGAGTTGTGAATGATGTTAGGAGTTAAGTTTTGAAGTATGTTGTGTTTTTTAGGATTTTTAATTTTCAGGGATATGCAAAGTACCAAATTTAGCTGGTAACACTCTCTGGAATGTAATTTATTAGGTAGGAAAAATACCATGAAAAACTGTTGTAAAAATTGGCTCTTTAAAGCTGAAGATTTTATAAACATGCTTCTCTAAAATGTATCTTGAATTTGCCAAGGAAAAGTACGTTGCACGAATCTTTCAGATTTTCCTGCAGTTTTTCCTGTTCTCCTATTTAGAGATCAAAGTTATGTAATCTCATTTCAGGAAAAAAAGAGCTTTTCTAAAAATCTCATGAAACACTTTCTGTAATACAATGGCAATTGGCTGGTGCAGCGTTCAGCCCTGCAAATGGGGCGAAATGAGCAATGTAAAACTTCAGCTGTTGTTAAATTGCTTTGTCAACTGCTGTTGCAACCCTCCAGGAATCTCTGCATTGCCTTCCAGAATGAGTTCAAATTTGAACTACTTTCTCGAGTTATGCAGTTGAATTGGCTCATGAGAATTACTGGAATGTGCAAAGAGTAGCATATTGCACCTAGAGACATTTACATCAGAGTGTGCAAGTTTTAAATTTGGAGTGCTGTGAAAAATCTCACTCTGGCTGCAGTGTCTGCTCCGAACCAGGAAGGAGTGCGAGTCGCCTCTTCCCGGTATCCACCATTGCCCAATTTCAAGGGCTTAGCTGCTTTATGGAGCTGTGAATACAGAAAGAGCTGCTGGAAATCTAACTTCGTACGCTTAAAAAGACATTTTTAGATCTTGTTTCCCGGTTGGCTGACTTCCTTTAGGAACGTTTTTCTGTTTTAAGGGAAAAAAAGTCATCTTCTTGGGTGGAAACCAGGTACAAGCAGGGATTTGGCATACATGTGTCAAATGCATCAAGTGAAAATGGAGCAGCTTGAAGTTTTGTCTAAAGCTAACCGACTGAAACTGAAATATTCAAGCAAAAAGTTATTTACTTGAAAATTCACTGAATGTCTTATGGGATTTCTTCTGATTTTGTCTAGAATTTAAAACTTGATACAGAATTACCAGCTATCCCTGTTAAGTTGATTAAGCATTCAGGTAGTAACTTGCATCCAGATCCTGAGTATATTCTGGGAATATTAGTATTGAAATTCCCTAACTAGGAGACTGTATAAGATTATTTTAGAGATTTTCAGAATTTGGATAAGCTTTCAGTGCCTTTATTTTACAGGCAAAAGTGCTATCTTTGTACTTGCATATCTTGGACCCCTTGAGCCAGAGGTTTTCCTGCATAGCTATGAGAACCCTTTCTGTATCATGGTATTCCAGCTACTTTGTGTCAGTGACATTAGTAGGACTGTTTTCCCTCCCTGCTATCTAGCCTACTTATGGTGGTGCTGTCTTCCACTGACTTTGGCCTTTCCAGACACTAGAAAGTGAACAGTGGTGATGCCTTTTGATTATATCTGTCAGTTGGAACCATGGGGACTTAGTAAAACTAATTTCAATGTTCATTTTGCTAGGACTTAGTCAAAGCTGTAAGTCAGCACTAAACATGTTCAAATGTCCTTCTTTGATGCTGCACTGTTTTTAGTTTGAAAAAGTTATCTGTAGAAACTTCTTTATTTGATGAGTACTACAGGGATGTAGTTCATATATTCTCATACCAGCAGCCAGGGAGAACTGTGAGAAACCCTTAGGGCTCTTCTGGTATCACATAACGCTTGTGCTGCTGTTCTAAATTGTTCCAGTTAGTACCAGGCTTTGTTATTCAGAGCCTCGGAATGAAGACCAATGGAAGATTTGTGTGGCAGCTGCAGTATCTTCTTTTACAAAAAGCTCTTAAAGCTGAACTACAGGTGGATGTTATGTTCTAACAAAATGTTGGCTAGACTGGTTTGGTGTCGTTAGAATTCTTCAATTTGTGTAACAGTAAGAATAAGTCTGGAGGAATAGCAGCCTTCCTTGAAAGGAATCTTAGTGCCAGTGGTAGAAATGCAAGACTGAAGTAATTTGGATTTAGAGCCTTATCCTTTTTTGGAATGTAGTTGGGCATTGATCACTAATGTGATTTGGGTTGAGAATTGCAATGTTGGATTGCTTATGCTCTCAGAGTGGCATTAAGCACAAGATCAGATAATTGCATAGTTAATAATTGTGTGAGGATGAGATGACAATGCAAGTGCTGAAGGGGTAATCAAGAGAACAAGCCTCATGCCAATAGATGTTACAGTAAAAATCTGTTCATATGATAAGAAACAAATAATTATACCAGGACGTAGCCTTCTACTTCAGCATGAGAATAAAGGAAAAATGGGCCTCAGCTGTGTGTATGTGCACAGGTAAAGAAGCAAATGAAATATAACAGGCTGTGAGAATGGGACTCTTGCAAAGGTGATCTAGTTTGTCTTTCAGAAGTTGAACGATTGAAGATGTCTTGTGAATTGATAGGTATCTGGTTGTAGAGTCCCCATCACTGAAGACTTTCAAAATGCAGCTGGACTAGATAATCTCCTCTAGGCTCCCTTTCCCATGAAGGCTGGACTAGAAAGGTTGGGTTTCGAGTTCCCTTCCAGCCTGGGTGTTTGCATGACTCTGTGATCATCAGAACTTGACAAATACTCAGCTGAAGTATTTCTTGTGGGATCTGATCACTGTAGCAGAGTGTGGCTGTTGAACACTCGTCGAAGACCTTAGCACATTGGGTAGTCCAACCTCATTAGCTCTAAGGACTTGGTCTTGTTTTTGGAATCCCTGTGACCCTTACTATAATTCTCATCTTTTGCCAGTTGAATCAGTTATTGCATTGACTTCCCCATTAAAATTTGGCATTAAAAATGCAAACAGATCTTACTTTTATTTTCTGTGAAGCTGAAAAGAAAGACTTTTTTCCCTGCTGAAAATGAAAGTATGGTGGACTGCCCTCTGTCACAGCTCCTCAGTTGTGAGAGTCCAGTGGAGCAGTTTCCAATGCTAAACTATTACCAGTGCATGAAGGGATCAATAAACATTGACCTTCTTTGTTTTAAAATTGGCTTTTTCAGTTGGAATTATGGCTACAGGCTTCTTAACCTAGTATGACAAATATAAGCTAGGTAGTAAAGCTTTTTCTCTTCCTATGAAATATACTGAATATTCAAACTCTTGGTCGCTGCTTGGAGGGGGAAATTTGTTTGAAGGTGTCAAGAGTTGGACATTTCAGTTTCAGTTTCATAAATTACAAGGTACAGAATAAATGCATGCTGTTTAAGAAATCAAAGTTATTAAGCTCTTGAATACTTTATATAGCACATTCTTTATTAATGCTGCCCTTTAGATGTGGTGAAATACAACTATGCTTAAAGAGGAATACCTGTTTTTATTTTTTGGGCTGACTGATGCATCAAAGATATAGATGTTTTGCCTCAGTGAAGCAGCTTTTTTATCTTTCAGATGTGAACAGCTGTACAAGTTCTTTCAGTATGAACTGAATTTCAAGTTAAACAGGAGTACTAGTATTCCTGCTTCTGCCCTGAGATTAGCCTCCTTGTTACAAAAGGGAAGAAAGAAACTTTGCTGTAGGAGCATGTGTGTGTGTACCCCTGAGGTACTTGTGCCAGTGGTTAATACTCAATGGCAAGAAGAACCTTGCAGCTAGATTCACCATCTCCTTTGTGCTTTTACTGTTCTGTTTTTAAGTTATACACCTCTGAAACACTGCTTTGCGTGTTTTGAAATAACATTTTTTCCATTTGTTCTTTTGTGTGCTCTGTACCCCTAAGCTTTAGGAGTAAGGACAGTCGATTGCTCTTTAGAACAGCTGTGGTCTGAGACCTGACTTGATGGTGTGAAGGTTACTTGTGACAATGACTCTTCAGCTGTGAGCTGCCTTTATTGGAAACACAAATGTCACTGAGATCATAGCTGTACTTACTGGAGGGATTGATTCTCATGGTGGTTTGGAGAAACTTCTGGCCTTCCCAAGAAACCTTACAATGCATGACTGAGGAGTTACCATGTGTGCTGCTTAGAGCTGACGCTAGCTCTGTGGGTCTGGGAGGTTTTCTAGAGGCAGACTTGCTTTTTCTGGTTGTGTTTATATATCAGGTGGTTACATTAAGGCTTTAGGCCTTCAGAACCACAAATGAAAAATGCCTGTACTTAAGTTTCACAGGTGTTCTCAGCTGAAATGTTCTTGACTTGACCTGTGATGTTAAGGAGTAAGATTAGGAAAAATATTACTACATGTTGGTTGTAAATATTGTAAATAATATGTAATTTTATATGCAGTTTTTATCATGTGTGTTTTGTTGTCTTTGTCTAAGTTTTTTTTCTGCAGTATTTCAAAATCTTGTATATCTATTTTATTCTTCCTAGTACCATATGGTAAAGGTAGTTAAATGTGAAATGTGTTATTCATTGAGTAAGCACAGGACTTGGTTTTCTTGTTCTTGGGGAAATAGAAATCTTATTTTCAGTTCAACTTTGAAGGTATTTCTGCATAATTGAAGCTTTCATTTTGCAGCTGTTTTAGCTGTTGAACCATTCAGTCTTTTTCTTTTTTGATTCCTTTGCTGCTCTTAACTGAGGTAGTGCTTTGTAATGGTAGTTATACGTGACAGGTGACTCATTTCAGTAACCACAAGCTGTTCTAGAAGACTGGCTGAGGTATTGGTGTGACCAGTGACACAGAGCCCTGAGAGTGTCTTGGTGCAGTTCTGGCTAGATGTCATTATCCCCTCCCTGTCCTTGGAAAACAGGCATGGTGATATCATCCTAGCTGTCAGCTCAAACACACTGCCTTCAGCTCTTGGAAGGTGGTGTGGAATCTCTTCAAACATTCCAGCTGAATTCACATGCACAAACCACTAGGTAGGTAGTAAAATCTTCAGCTGAATGTGGACTCTGGTAATGCCTTTCAAAATTCTCAATGTGCTAAGCACAGCTTTAGGCTCGTGGCACGACAGCTCTGTACTGGTTGTTTTTGTGTTTGTGTGCACATAAACCATATATGTGGTTTATGCACGAAGAGTATGTTAGGAATGTGGCTGAAGCCATTCGTTTTGAGTGTGTGCAAGTTGGATGCTGTAATTACAGAATGATTTTATTATACTAACTTTTTCTATTCAGATTACTTCATGTTATTATGCATCATGCAAAAATACTGATTGAATTCTATTTTCATTTAAAAGGTGATGCTGCATATGAGTGTAATGACTCCAGACCTCCTGGAGTCTAATGTTATGCAGTTTTTCAGTTTGATTACCATGTGTAGAGTGATTTGCAGTAAACTAAATAGCTTGAGAAACTTGATCACTTCATTCTGAAGCTATTTGTGCCTGCTTTTCTCAGCTGTTCTGACTATCATACTGCTAGTCTGTGAGAGTAGAGGTTACTGACATATGAATGAAGTTCATAAAGCAAAAAAGGTGTGTATTTCTACCTTCATTAGCAGTTGATTCTGGGTTTTATAATCCTTGGTTAACCATTTAATATGCCAAAGTTGCTCATGATGACAGAAGGCAGCTGTGTATCACCTGCTTTTGCTGAGACTTTGCTTCAATGCTCTGATCCACTTTGGAACACAGCTGTTTTAAGAAGTAGTCTTGCATACTTGAATTTTCAGCACTGAGGTTTTTCAGACTAATCTTGAGAGAGCATTGAATTGAGTTTTGGATTATCTACCTTTCTTTACTCTGCCTTTCAGTCGTTGCCGAGATGCAGGTCACAGGCTGCTGTTTAGGTGCTGTGCAGTCAGTGGTGGCACGGCCTGCTGAAATGCAGAAACACAATGGTAATTGTGAGTGCAAGAACTCGTAGCTAGTGGGGCCCCTTGTCCCAGTTTCCTTGAACTTCAGTCCAATTTAGGTTGTAGAGTGGATGGCTGACCTACTTGTACTTCGGTAAGGCATTAATCGAAAATGGCATAAAAAGCTTTCCTTTTCCTGAAAAGCAGGAGAAGGGTAGGAAGGATCAGTCTCCCTGAGGTTAGTTGACCAAATGGAGCTTTCATTTCACATTATTGCATTTAGGGGTTCTACATTTGAATGACCTGTGTGTTTGAGAGCTATAGAAGGTCACACAACGTGTACCCAGATCTCTGCAAATCGTAAGGAAGACTGGCTCCTCTGCTGTGCTTTCTGTTCTAAACCCTTAATGAGATTAGTGAAACCTTGAGAACCAAAGGGAAACTTTCACCTTTTTTGCCTAGCCTGGGTTTTGTATGCCTGTTTTAAAGCAGCACTTTGTTTTGCACACTGGAAACCTTAGATTTTTCAATTGCATTAGGGTTAAAGTAGGTTGAAGTCTACTGTATATGTTTAAAACAACCCAAAGCCAATACCAATAAAAACTCTCCACTTCTGTCTTTGCTTGTCAAATTATGTGTACAAGAAAGGCCTTAAAATATCATCTTTGACCTTAATATTTAATAGTGATACTTCCAGCTAGTGTAGACCAGTTTATTGTAAGGAACCAGTTCATTGTATTTATTATTGTATTATAAAAAATAATTTACTCTAGGGAATTTTTAATTCTAGCAGATCAGCAGCCCATGTCGTGTAGATGGCTAAGCTGTAAGGTCTTCTGACCTTGTTGCAGTAATTATCATTTCAGGACCAGAAATTTCAATTGCATTGAAACATGAGAAGTCCTAGTTAAAGGTTACCTCAGATTCACTGTGCTGAAAATCTGTTTCAGCAGAATGCAAGAGTTTCTTTTTTTCAGTGCCCCTGTTCATGAAACTAAGTATCAAGTAATCTTCCCCCAGACCTTAGCACAAGCAAATGCTTTAAATTCTCCTAACAGTTCCTTAGAAGATGGATTCAGTTAGCTTTAAAATCTGAATTAATCTTATTTAATCTGAAATATGAAATAATGTCACATGTTGTTTTGTGCTGTTACAGTATAGCATTGAATTTGAAACACTTGAACAGATCTTTTATTGTTCCTAAATGCATAATTGCTTATTTAATCTACTGGAAAGAAGGATAGTTGAAGCTAAGTTTGCCTGTGGTTGTTTTTTTTTCTACATTTATGAACTGTATTCTGCAGAGTTTTATAAGTTTTGTATCAGTTCCAGAAATGACACTGCTGAAATGGTGTATAAAGTTATCTGATCATGATCACAGCTGGAAAAATGCTGCTTTTAAGTCCTAGAGCTATCTTCATTAGCTATTTTTACATTGATAGTGTTTTCCCCGAACACGAAACTGCTATTTCATGTGTTTTGAGAATTGAGGAATGTTGCATGATGATTTGACCCACTTTTTGCCAGCAGAGCTGTGACAGTGAGGGGATAATGACTGCAGAATGAATTGATAATAATGGAAACTGCTGTTTAGAGCCATTTCACAGCCTTGATCTGAGCCAACGGTTATGGAAGTGTTCATTTCATTTCTGCTTTAGCTAGGGTTCTAGGGTACAGTTTGGGCCTAGCTCTGGCTGTCCCTTGGACAAAAGCTATATGAACAAATAATTTCTGATGTTATAGGATATTTCTGTCACTGTGTGTGTGTTGAATAGCTATCCTAGAAAGTTGGTGGTTTTGTCTAGTAGAGAATAATCCATTCAGCTTCAAGGAGTTCTGCATGGAATGCCTCTGTACTGTTTATAGTAAGTACAATATTAGCACATTGTGGTCTGAGAAACTGATTTTTTTTAGGTCTGGAGTCTTCTCTGTCATTCACTAATGACCTTCTGAGGCACTGTACAGGAAGGGCTGTTCTTTGATTTCTCTTCCTTCGTTCATGGTAAGAAAACCATCACTCCCCCTTTTCCTTTTACCTTGATTTTATTTATATCTCCGAAGGGTGACAGAAGAATTAACTAACACTTGAGGAGTGGACACATTTGCCTGGGTTCCCCCATGCAGAAAGCTTCCCCTGCACCAGTCAGTCCTCCTAGTTTCTGCCAAGCATAGTCATCTCTATCTCTGTAAGGTACAGTAGAAGGTAGGGCATGCTGACATGTTGTTAGTGCACAGATTTACAGTTTCTACCATAACTTTGGTCTTTGGAAACAAGTGTGTGTTAAGGAGAGCCTCAGGGCTGCATTTGGTTCGAATGAGCTATCTGAACTGGTTCTCTCCTGAGCTAAAGCACAGTAGCTCGTTAATGTAACCTTCAGATTCAGGAAGACTATCCTGTTTCACCTTAGTTTAAGGGCTTAGATGTGCCTCTATTCAGTGCATGTTGGTATTTCATTAATTAGTATTACAGCCCCATATTTCCTGAGATGGAAAAATACAGCTTTTGACTGTCAAACACGGAAACAACACAGCTGTTTCCTAAGTGACGCATCTGCAAAATGTGCCTACGTGTTTCACTGAGATTTAAAAACACTCTTCTCCACTGAAGCCAGTTGTAGGATTAAAAATACCTTCCTTTAATATGGGCTGCCCATAGTCCTTCCTAAAGATTGTAGTAAACTTGAATATTCAACTTTGCAGCCGTGCAGACCATGTTCTCCCCCTGTACATGGCATTGGTGAGGCCACACCTCCAATGCTGGGTTCAGTTCTGGGCCCCTCAGTTTAGAAAGGACCCTGAGTCACTGGAGCGAGTCCAGCAAAGGGCAGCAAGGATCACTAGAGGTGTAGAACACGTGTGAGGAAGGGCTGAAGGAATTAGGTTTGTTCAGTCTGGAGAAGAGGCTCAGGGGTGACCTCATGGCTCTCTACAGCTACCTGAAAGTGTCTTGGAGAGAGGTGGGGGATGGACGTTTCTGCCGCCTGCAGGGAGAGGACTAGAGGGAATGGCCATAAGCTGAGGCAGGGGAGAGTCAGATTAGATATTAGAAAAGAACTTTTCCTTGTCAGGGTGTTCAGGCACTGGAATAGGTTACCCAGGATGGTGGTGGAGTCACCATCCCTGGAAGTGTTTAAGAGGCACCTGGATCTGATGCTGGAGGATATGGTTTAGGGGTTACAGCAGAGTGGCAGGTTAATGGTTGGGCTGGATGATCTTAAAGGTCTCTTCCAACCCTGATGATTCTATGTTGTGACTGAATACCCTGTGTTATTTTGAGTGCTGCAGTGGGGGAAAAAACCAAATGACATTAGCTTGAGGTGCAAAGGTGTTCATCAGCTCACAGGAAGTGACAAAGTGTGTGCTGATGAGAGAATTCTCAGGCAGCACTGTGCAGGTACTGCAGTTAGCTGTACTGCAGCGTTGTAAATGCAGGTGCAGAATTTATCTGCAGAACTGTATAGTGTTTTTTTCCTTATGTGGTTTATTCTGGTTACTGCATCATCCCCAATACCTCCAGCTAAGCAAAAAGTATAATCAGAATATGTTAAGATTTGTTTTTAAATATATGCAAATATTTTTGAGCTCCCCAAACCACTCGGTTTCTGCTCTATGTCCTTAGCAGGTATATCTGCACCATTTAAAGCATTTCCTGTGGTCAGTGTCTATTTAGCTTAAAATTAGAAACCTCTGCAAAGCCTCTGAAGGTGATAAATATCTTTCTTGGTTAAAACAAAAATTGCACAATTAAAATAATACACCTACACACAGTGGCTTGTCAAGCAGAGAATAAAAAATAACTTTTCCCCAAAGTCAGTGTTTTGCTATTTAAGGCATCTCCTGGTTGGAAGAATGCAGAGGGAGGTTGTGCTGGCAGCATGTGGAGCTCGTAGAGATGTTTAGGTCTGGAATCTGCAAAAACCCATCATGTCTAACCAGCATGTCTGTCCACTAATTAAGGGGAAGCAGGATAGGAGATAAGACAACTGCATTGCTCTGTCATTGCTACTCATGTCTGTAGAAAAGGCATGTGGTTCCAAGAGAGCTTCCTGAGAGCCTTTGGGGGTTCAGTTATATTTTCTTTCAATGGAAAACCAGACAGCAACAGTGTCTCGTGGCTTGGCCTCTTTTCTTTAGAGTGTGAGCTTGAGATAGTACTTGTACATACTTTTACATATTGGGTAGTACTTCATATGTGCAGGCTAAGAGTGTTTGGCAGTGTTTGGGTCATTGTTTTGTGTTTGAGATACACTTCTGTGCTGTGTGTTATGCAAAGATGATCAAGCTTAATCAGTAATTTTGTTTCCTTTATTTAATGAAATATTCAAACTGTACTGACCAAAATAGCTGTTGTTATTTGTTTTATTATGCATTGTGAAATGTATGTGTTGTGAAACTGCAGTCGCACAGCGTCGATGTGCCTGGAGAGTTTAATTTTAGAGACACTTCTCACTATAGTTGTCTAGGGTTTTTTGCACATGGTTAATATCAGGGAAATTTTAACTTTTTAAGTGATCTTCTGATGCCTGCTAAAACTATGGCTTGAATGTGTGTTCATTGGTTGTATATTTAGGGCTGTGAATTAACCACTGCTTTCAGTGGTTACGCATAGAGCATTTACCAAACATGGGTATGGGTAAATATAATCCAGTGGGGAGGAACTTGTGAACCAAGTGGCCTGGACTCAGGGGGCTTATTTAAGTGACATTCAACACCAGTTCTGGTTGCTGACTGGGGTGTGGGAAGGGGCAGGACTCAGAAGCAATCACACATCTGCTGAAGCCTCTTCTCTCTGCCATCCTGTGGCTGGGCTGAAGCCAGGCAGCTCCTCTCTCCCTGCTCTGCCCCTGTTCCTCTTGCACTGATGGCTTGTACACTCCCCCTCCCAGTTCTACCACCTTCTTCTGGCTGCTGCTCTTTTTCTGGCTGTCCCTGGGCCACAGAAGTGCAAGGAATCTCCTGTTACTCTTACTTAGGATTATGAATGACTAGTATGAACTAATAATTTCTTACTGGTTTATGTCATTTTATGTTATTTGCTAACTGAAAAATGGCTAGGTGGCAAAATATTCAGGTATCCAGACTAGAAAACCTAAGGATAAATATTACTCCCAGTCTCAGAGGAGTGTTCATAGGAGGAAATATGCTTCCACAGTTTGCAACAGCATGTATTTCCTAGATTCCTTCCCTCAGTGCTCAGGACATAGCATTCACCAAGTGGTTGCTGTCAACATCTTTCCAAAAGATCATTTGGTGCATGGCTTTGCCAACTATAACATACAGGCTGAATTCCCCAGGAAGTAGTGATTCAATTTCCTTTTATGGACTTTTCTCTGGGATTTGTTGCTGTAGTTGTTTTCTTGATGGAGACTAAAGGAGTTGCTTAAATCCCTGTGAAAGAAGGTGCTATTCTCCCTGTTTTATAGATGGAAAAATATGAATTAGGCCCAAGCCATTGAGACTCTGCCTTTGAAAAGACCTGACTTCTAGCAGTGAAATGCAGTCATGTCTACTGAGTGCAATTACAAGGCTTCACACCATGAGTAGTAGTGATTAATCATGGTTTGATGCAATTGTTCCCTGTACCCAGGGGCTGGAATTCTTTGGTGTCACTTGAATGTGTAAACCAAAGTAACCTTTTTCCTGTATTTGCTTGTCCTATTAATTTATAGTCTTTTCAGTGTCAGTAGCTCTGATTCTTCAGGTTTTAGTACACAATTTCACAATACTGCTAAAGAAGTGAGGGCACTTTTCTCTTTCTATGTAAACAGTAAACAAATTGCAACCCTGAAGAAACTGGAAACTCTAATAGAGCAAGTTCTTTGGACAGAATAGAAAAGGGAAGCAATGCCTTAATTGCTTTATTTAACCAGGGAATGTGAGATACAGCATATTCATGGTAGGTACACTTGGTAGCAAGCCATGGTAGTTTGCACTTAAAGCATAGGATGTGTTTGTTTCTGTACAATGAAATCTCATTTCCTTCCTATTCTGTGTAGAACAAAACCTGAGACTTCAGTGAGGAATAAGGAAAAATACTAGAGCTGAAAGCTTTTATGAGCAGCTAATTGAAGTTGAGTCGTGTCCTTATACGTAAGTAATTCACTCCCTAGGCATGAAACTTGGAATCCTGATGAGTCAGATCTATAGTGACAAATCCTGTCATTCCAAAAATAAGTTTAAAAGGTAACATGACCAGGTGCTTTTCTTTTCTAAAGGCTGGTAGACTGTCTGTGTCTGAGCTTGTTTCTGTAAAGCCCTTGGAGACAACACAAGGATACTGTTAATATAATAATATTAATACTATTATTAATGTAAGTGAGGCAGTAATTGTGAGAGACTATTAAGTTGTGTTGGCACTGAGACCTTCTGTCAGTTCCTCCTCTTCTAGGAGCTGTGAACTTCTGTAAGTAAGGCATGAGGGTTCAAGTGTTCTGTTTGTTATCTGGATTGTGCCTACTGGGAGATGCTGATCAGGCCTGCAGGACTAGGCTGTGTGGGATTGCCCTCAGGTTTCAGGCATCAGGAACAGTGTTTTGTCTACAGGCATTCTTTGTGATGGAATAGCAGACCCAGGATCTGTTCTTTCTCATAATAGAATTCAGTAAACAGCCCTTAATTAGATTTTTTTCTTTATTAATATAATCTATTTGCTAGTATTAAACTATCTGTCCTGGTTTAGGAGTGGTATTCCCGATTTGGTGTTCCCACTGAAACTCCCAGACCAGAGCTGCTTGCTCACTCCCCACCCCCTCGGCTGGGTGATCACGGCTTGAGATCAGAACAGTTTACTAAGAAACAGCGGTGAAGTGAGAAAATGAGCAGTAACAACTCTATTAATAACCGAGTGCATAAGGCAGGCAAACAACTCCCGCAGTCACTCAGCTGCAGAGCCCAGCGCTGGGCAGAGCACACACCTGACCAAACCGAGCTGGGACAAAGGGCACCCACGGCCCCTCTGCTTGGGTCCTGCTCTGCCCTTCCTGGCTGCTGCAAAGTTAACCCTGCCCTGGCCAGATCCTGGGCACTATCAAAACTGAAGGATTTCTTGAAACACTTTCCCCCACTCTTTCTGTTGGAAAACACCTTAAAAGAAGTTTTGGGATTCACTGGATTATTTTAACATCTTAAAAGCCTAGTTGCATAGATTTTTGCAAGTTGTGTGTTGTACTAATCTGTGCCACCTGACATGAATAAAAAGGGACTCAAAAAACCCAAGTGTTTCAGTGTGAACGAAGCAAGGAATTGTGCAGATTGCTTTCAAGGTAATAACATCAGAACCAAATTCTTGAGGGCAGAGGCTGTGTATTCTGTTCAGCTGCAGTGCAGTATCTGCAGGTCTGCTTGCTCAGTACTGGCTAATATTTTCTAAAATCCTCATGTGTTAAGCCTTCAGGATGTTTATTGCAATTCTTTTCACATTGTAGGCTGCTAGCAGTCGGGAAGAAGTTCAAGGTCTTAAGCATATAGCATTGCTGGAATGTTCCCCAAGAGGAAGCTTTAAAAAGTCACATTTCTCGGTCAGTTTCCTTGTGTCAAAGATCAATGTATCCTCATTTACAAGAATTGCTTAAAAACCAGAGTCAAGAAACTGGAGACTTGATTTTGTGCCATTTGTGTAGCTATTACAGTATGTACTGTTTAGTATATACTTTTTTCAGTTGGACTTTGTGGTTTATTTTTAGCCTATGTAAGTTCTTGTAGCTAATGTGCACTGGGACGTCTTAGGGCAAAAGGCCACAAAGGCTCTGAACTGGTAAGGCTTTCTCTCTGTTGCTTCATGATTGGTGGTTTATGTGCCTGTGGTTACACAGGTGATAACTTCTTTTTAAAACCTTTGGACTTTGATTATTAAAATATTGAGATTTCGGGTTTTAATGGAAATTCCAAAGTTCTTTGACACAAGGGAAGAAAATACCCTGAGAAATTATGAAATGTCATTTGTGTTCACCAAGAGTTTATTGAGGAAAAGGCACAGAGCATGATCCAGAGGTGGTTTCTATTCAGTGAAGTTCTTTAATTTACCTCTGAGGAACATTGGGCTTACACCTTCTGTAACCTCCTGCTTCCATAATTTTTGAATCTCTTGGTCAGTTTCACACCAATGTTAAAGGAGAGCAGAGATAAGGACACACAGTTCTTATCAGTTTTGAGAAAATTGTCAGCTGGATGGGAGAAAACTAAACTGATGTGCCTACTCGAGAAAATCTAAACAGGAGCTTGGCAATGCTCTGTCCTGTTTGGTGAGCTGGTTTGCCAGTCAGTGTGGAGCTGGGTGGAAATGGCTGGAGCACTGTGCTACTGCTGCTCAGCAGGTAGGGCAGGGACAGGAAACAGGCAGTGTAGGTACTCCTAGAGTTGGGCCTGGAGTTGTGGAATGAGAAGATAAAAGCCAGAGTGGATGAAGCCTCAGGGAAGATTCAGATTAGATATTAGGAAAAGTTTTTTCACTGTTAGGGTGGTCAGGGACTAGAATAGGTTGCCCAGGGAGGTGGTGGAGTCACCATCCTGGGATGTGTTTAAGAGATGTGTGGATCTAGTGCTGGGTGATAGGGTTTTGGGGTTATAGTCAAGTGACAGGTTAACAGTTGGAATTTATGATCTTCGAGGTCTTTTCCAAATCTTGATGATTCTGTGTTGTGGGAATACAGAAAGTGGAGGTGTGCACTGTGCTCTCCTATGGAGTTACTGGTTCTACTGCAATCTCACTGATCAGGGAACCCCTGACCTTGTGGAGAATCTGTGTAGAACTCATCTTTCTTGTTGTCTTGATCTAAATTTTCTAGATTTTTATATGACAGCTGTAGTTGTTCATAGGTTTAGTTTTTATGGTGAAATGGAAGATCCTGAAAAAAAAAAAGTGCAATGAACTTTCCTTGTGAAACCTCTGCAAATTCACTTGAAGGGTGGGAGAACAAAACCCTGACAAAAAAAATATGCTAAAGGACTGGCTGCTGTAATAATTCTGTTTCATGAGGGTAGCATGACTCATACTTAATGTTCCTATCTCAGTATTCAGTTTATTTTTAAGCAGGGCTGTACAAATAGTGTTTTTCTGCGCCAGTTGTTGCTATGACTTCATAATATTTCCCTAAATACGCTTGCTCATACTTTCTCACAGCATAGTATTTGGCATATAAAAACCCTAATTCCATCAGTATTTCCTGAGGGCTGATCATTTTCATGCTTGTATGGAACAAAAGGATAAGTTTTGTTACGTAGTTTTAGTTGAGGAGGAAGGAAAAAAGACCCCAGTCTCCACAACCTGTTCCTTCATTTAAGAAAACATTCCTCTGTTTCAGCTTTTTCAATTTTTCCATGTAACTTTCAGATTAAATTTCCAGCACTGGTTTAGCCTATTTTGTAAGAGGTAAGTGGACACAGTATGATTATTTCAGAACCCTTTCACTGTCTTTTCTTTATGTAACTGGAGGGGATGAAGTATTACTTGTCTGGTTTGGGTGGGTGAGATGGATGGATGGATGGATGGATGGATGGATGACTTCCTCCAACTTTCCTTTAGGTTTATACTTTTGCAGAAGAGTTTCTTCTTCCAAGGTGCTGAACTCTACAGTTGTCTACCTGATGTCTTCCAAATGGCAGTAACTTTGTTTGAAAGAGCTTGGTGTACTGTAGAAAAACAACTATAATCCTTCCTGACAACCTTTGGAATCTTGTTCATTCCCTTGTTCTGCCTGGTGTGTGGGTCACACACTTGCTGCAGCAGCTTACTTGGTTTCAGAGTAATGTGCCAGTGCTGCCTTAATGGGGAAAAGGCAAGAGGACTCAAACAGTTAACAGAATCTAGGTATCAATGTTTATTATCCCACAAGTTGTCTTTTAACTGTAGGTCTCTCTTTGATAAGATGAAATAATACTAGAAATTATGAATAAAGATACCACTGCATAACCTTAAGTTGTGAAAACTTAAGAACAAGCAGACTCAAAAAAGGCTGTTTAATTTTAAACTATTCACTATTCTTACGAATTTGTCCAACTAGTTGCAAGTTTATTCCACTTTTGTTTCTTCTTTGTGCTGTTATGGCTATCTAAGAGAGGATATGGGAAAATAGAAGCACTTAAAGATGTGATCTTTGCTTACCTTAGCGTATTGTAAAAATTGCAAGGGACAAAGTTTATCTGGAAAGAACACATTCCATGTAAGGGTGTGCTGCTAAGAGACTGACAGTTGAATAGTGTTTTGACTTTTCCCTCTTGGTTCAGTAAAAGCATAGGTGAAAAGCTGTTTTTTGGTAATTACGAACAGCATAAGTTGAAGATGGCTGCACTAATGCATAGGAATAATTTGTGTCTATATGCTCTTCCTTTCTAATTTGCCATTTTGCAGAACCCTTCTTATATTTTCGGCTATATTTTAAGAACAAAAATCTAACAATTGCTGTTCCTGTTGTAGTTTTTAGTTCTGTATTCAGTGTTAGTTATTTAAGCTTTTTGTGAACTGCATTATGGAAGTGAATTGGATGAGAATCCAGCAAGGAGAAACAGCTTCTGCCTGTCTTCCCAGGCAGAGCAGTTCTGCTGTTTGTGCTGTAGCTGTCCAAACAACTGTTTTGTCTCGTTAGTTTTTGTTACAAACAAGCTCTGCCTTTATGGCAGTTGGTGTATCCTAGAAGTGCTGATTTGGTGTTGAATTTTCCTGGGCCTGGGTGGCTTTCAATTCCATTTTTCTCAGCAGCATGTCAGAGCTACCAGGTTGCAAGGTAGGGCAGATTTGGAGGCATTTTCTGCTTGGCCTTTTGAAGCACCATGTTGTGTTAAGGGAAGCAACATTTCATAGGGAAAAAAAAGAGAGGGAGCTTCAACTTACAGCCTGCTGATAAAGGTAGTCATCCCAGAAGGGGTGGTAAAATCTGTTTACACATATGTAGCCCTGGCGGGAGATATAGGCAAACCTGACAGGAGAAATCTAACCAGGAGAACTTGATGCAGTATCTGTAGGGATTAGACAGGGATTTGTGTGTTGTGGGAGGGAGCTGTTTCCTTTCTCTTTCAACCTCTTGGTCTCCAGCCCACAAACTGCGTTTCTGGATTCAAGTGCCTGAATTTTTGTCTCAGTACTGGTTTTGATACTAAGCTTAAATGTGAGCTTAGGGTAACCCTAATTTTTTTTTAATATACGCAGTTATCATCTTCAATGAGGGTGGCTCATGTCTTCTTGCTTGCAGCTGTGTCTAGTCAAGAGAGAATGCTTGAAGTGTTAATGACTTCTAATAAAGATCAGAATTTGGAGTAGATTGCTTGTTTTGCTAGAAAGATAATGACATAGTATGGTAACATGTTAGAAATAAAATGCAGTAAAACTGTGTGTGGGAGTTTTCAACTCCCAGGGAAAGTAATTGTCAGCTTCAGGGAGACCTGCTGTCAGGGAGCCTGTAACATTTTACTTGCTACGTGTGGAACAGATATGTGCATCACGCCCTCGTTTAGAACCTAGCATCTGCTTTAAAATCACAAGAGTGGTGGCAAGAAGATCACAAGTAGCTCAGGTAGTTCCTTGCCCAGTAAGAGGTCAGTCACAGGTACCTGGGTGAAATAACTGGGGCTGCCTGAAAGGCAGAAACTGGGCTAAAACTGCCATGGGGGAGGCTGGTCTTGTCTCCTGTGTTTGACTTGTGTAGCTGTGATCCTTTTCATGTTGGTTTTGCTTTATGTTGTTGCTGGTGATGCTCTGGTTTGCATTGGTGGATGCCTTTAGCTTTCAAGCAGATGATTTTGAATCTAAAATTCTTACAGAAATAAAACATTTTTGTTTTGAAAAGAAGACTTTAAATGAACAAGTGTTTTTGGCCTTAAATATTTCCAGTGGGTTTGATTATATAACATAGATTTCCAGTGAAAAAGAAATAGCAAGCAGTGCAGATTGTTTCAGAAGCAAAGGTCAATTGGTTGTCTCTTACGGAATGCTTTGAAAGTGGAATAGTTAATGGCTACAGTCTTTTCTTTCAGATGTGGTAGGAAATCTTAGGATAAAATAAATTCAAGAGCCTGGTGGAATGTATATGCAGATGCATTGAATGTTTTCCGGACAACAAATGTCATAAAAGCCAAGAACTTGGTGTGGTAGGACAGTCTTCTGCTGAGAAATGCCCTGTGTGGTTACCTCTTGTTTGCATTTGGCATCCCTAGATGTCAAAAAAGTGAAGGATGTTGTCTAACATAATTTTTCTTTTCAGAACTGCTTTTCATTAATGGTGCTCATAAATAATTTTTATCTGTTTACAGATTCTGAAGGTGTTCTGAAGCTCTGAATACTTCCAAGCTCTTCACACGTAGACATGTCTGGCGTATATGATGATTCCGTTGGAGTAGAAGTTTCTAGTGATAGCTTCTGGGAGGTAATCCAAATGTTTGACACAATATTTTGATTGTATTTCTTACTCTTCCTGCAAAAGTCTGATTTTATGTGGAGAGAGCTGCAATAAAAGACACCTTTGGTTATTGTGATCTGCAGAAATAGCCTTCAGGGAAGACATTACCTGTCAGGTTTTGACCTAGTTCTGTCAAGGGTTTTTAATGGGCACGAACTTGCGGCTCAGCCATTTGGGTAGGATATACAATTCAGGATTGAACGTTTGTCTGGTTTTATTGCCAAAGGGAGATGTGCATGGGTAGCTTTTAAAATGATCAATGTTAAATCTAAAGTAACTGGTAAAGTTGCTTTAAGTGTCGATAAAGTACAAATGTAAGATAGTGTGTGAATGTACTGCATGTCTCCTGTGTGTGTCTAGATATAAGTGTAAACTTTCATGAGAGAAGTTATGCTTATCTCAAAATAAAAATATACATGCAGAAAGATAATATAAAGCACTTGGTAATACCAGTCAGTTGTGCTGCCCCAATCTGAAGAAGCCTTTCAGATGCTACGATAATTTGATTAAGCTCTACAGAAAGGAAACTTCATAAAGCAGAAAGCCTTTTACAAAATGAAGTCTTTGTTTTCCAAGAAAAAGAAAGGTTTGGCAGTGTCAGTAGTGGCATAATTGGAGGTAAGTATGCTGTGTTCAGTAGGACAACATTCTGCTATTTGAGAGGGAGCTCTTTTGGGTTTGAACTACAGCAGGCATGGAAGTGGCTAGGGGGAACATATCTGAATATTTCTGTTGCCAGAGACCTATGTAAGATAGCTAGATTTTGGTGACCCGACACTGTGCATCCTTTAAGTGCAGGCTTTTCTAGACTACCAAGCTGTGCTGTTGGTGGTGAGGCATACTGCATTTTGGTGCAGATCTCCCATTATTTATTAGTACATTACCTGAAAGACCTAATGCCAGTGAGGTTCATGTTCGGTAGACAGGGATCATTTTTTGAGGAGATGTATTCACTACTATGTTAAACATGTCTATCCTATTTATGAAGAAATTCTTTTAAAATCACAGTCTTCTAAGCCTTCACCCCCTTTATTGCAGGGGTGCTCTGTGGTGTGACTGCAGACAGGATGTGGGAACTCTGCTTGTGGAGGTGTCTCAGCTGGATGGGGTCCTGAGCAGTCTGATCTGTCACAGCTGCTTTGAGCAGAGGGTTGAACTGCAGAGGTTCCTTTCAATCTCAGTTACACTGTGTTTTATTTTATGCTGAGGCAACTCCCTGAGCAGGCTTCCTCAGAAGAAGTGTTTTAAAATAAGATAAGGAGGTGGTAAAGAAAAAAAACAGGGGACCAAAGGAGATTTTTTTTTTTTGTGTGTGTGTGTGTGTGTGTGTGTTGGGCATCATGTATTTGGCAGGAGAACATGACTTGAGTACCAAACTGTTGTCTTCCATCAAATAATCATGTCTGGAAGTATAAAAGATGAGTGAATAAGAATTCTGTAAGCCAGTATTATTATGTTTGGACAATTGTGAACTTAAAGAATTAAATCCAATAAAGGATGATGAGAAATAGCAATTAACCTCAATTAGGACTATTATGAAGGATTATTTAGATGGTTTTGATGCTTGTTATAGGGGGGTTGAGGGTGTTTGTAAACACTACTTCTTAAAGCCTGCTTCTTTGACTTTTCTGTGTATTCCTTCCAAAAGGTCACAACTGCAGTCTGTTTCATAAGCAATGTCAGAAGGCTAATGTGTAATGCATGAGTATACCTTTATTTATCCTTGGATAAGGAAAAGTTAGACTTCTGTGTTACAATCCATGTCTTTCCTTACAGGGTTTTCTCTGCAGTTTCTCTTTTTTGATCGATAACCACCTACGTTGTTCTGTTAAAATGATATTTGAAAAGCCGTGGCAGTCAGGTGCAGTCCCAGGTGACTGGAAAAAGGGAAACACTGTACCCATCTATAAAAAGGGTCGAAGGAGGAACTCTTAATGAATTTGGAAGTTGTTTTGTTACCACAGAGTCTGTCATTTGTGCTCTTTTGTTAGAGGCATTTTAAGATATTTGACATAATGGGTTTTTTTCTTAGAGTCAGCTTGCAGTTTGCTGAAAGCCACCTTGCTATTTTTACTGCCACAGCTGAAAGCAGTCAATGTATTCAAACTTGGCCGTGGCAGAGAAGAGGCAGTCTGGCAGGGTGAGCCTTGGAGTTTGTTCCCTCACACGCCAAAATAGCTCAGATTTATTTACCTTTGGAGTGTGCTGCAAAGCTCATCTTTTTCCTGACAGACACTTAGGAAAGAGGGAGGTGGCTGGGCGTGGGACCTATCTGAAGAACACACTGTGAAAACTGTTTTTCTTACTGCATATCTTTGAAACTAAACCACTTCTCTTTCTTGAAAGTTGATGTTCTGTTGAGCTGATAAGAACTGCACTTAATAAAATGTTGATAAGTGAACTTCAAAGTTTTTTGCTATTGCCGTTGACAGAAATTTCATATAACATTGTCTGTAGGAACTGAAACACTTGATTCTCTATCAGTTTTCTGGCTCTAGAAGGCTTTGATTTCTTTTGGAGTTGTCACTGCCTTTGCTAGGGTTTCGTATTACAAAGGTAATTACTATCAGTTTGATCACACTTAAGAACTTGAACCTATAGTGTATAGTTGCATGGTACTAAACTTGGACTGCTCTAACCTTGTCTGGTTGCATATGTTCAGACTGTCCATGGAGCAATTCAATGCAGGTTACTTCATCTGTTAAACTTTTTTATTAGGTTGCTATTTCAGTACTGTTCATGGAAACTTCCTGTTCCTGCATTAAGAGTAAAGTTCAATGCTTGAAATCCAGTACGAATAATAATTTGTTTCCTCTCAAGGGTAGTATTTTTTATTACAGCATAGGTATTGTTACCAGGTTCTGATTTGTGGTTGGGAAGTAGTTGACTTGTTGAAAGAGAACTGGAGAAGTTGCTGTTCGGACTTCTGTTCTTGATGATGAATTTCTGTAGTTCCAGCAGTCAAAAAATGTGTGTGGGAAAGGCTTAGGCAGAGGTAGTGTCTTGTATCAGAACAACTGATATGACTGAAAAAAAAATAGGCTTCCAGGATTTTACATATTTGTTTAGCATGACATGGAAAAAGCAGCAACTTTCACAGTTACATTGAGCTGCTACTTAAAGGTTTTTTGTCTTCTAGCAGCATGATTTTTCAGGAGAAAAAAGCTCTTTTTTCTCTAATTTGTCCAGGTGTTTACTAAATAAAAGTACTTTAGGAGTCAGAATTTTGTACGTTGTTTATAAAAGTTGCTTAGAGAACAGTTAATTGCAAAATAGGAAGAAAGGACTTTCTGAAATGTGATTCCCACATTATCAGTTGAGGATTTCATCAAGGTTTCACTTGTAGTGGCTTAATTTACTTGAGAAATGGAAGCTTCTCTCTCCATTTATTTTTCTGCCAAGCCTCGGTGTACCTTGGTACATCTGGTTAAGATCATAGCTCTTCTGGGGGCAGAAATTCTTAAGACTGAGGAATCTTTCTGATATGCTCCAAGAAGAAATTCCTTCATCTGTGTTACTTAGCTGACAAGGGTGGTGTGCTTCGGGTAACCCAAGGTTATTGCTGATAGCCTGAAGCAGAGTGACAATAAGTTTTCCAAGGAAAAGGGGAAACTTTGGAACCTGATGTGCAATTTGAAACCTTTGAATTTCTTTCTCATTGGTCATATGGACTCTAAACGTTTATATGACTGCTGTAAATGCATCTCAGTTTGCCATAGTCATTCATGCCACTTTCTGCATCCAAAAATAGACTGTGACAGAACTGGTTAGTTCCAAGATCACATTGCTTTAGTAAAATGCAGGAAATGGACAAACCTTCTTCTACTTGATGCAGTTTTGAATTTTATATATTAATAATGAGCAAAATGCATCATAAAAATTGGCTTTCTATTTCCTAAGCTCCAGCCTTATGCTTACTAATCAGTAGTATGGGCATAGTAAAACAAATATATCTTGAGCAAGATGAGAGCAGTGCTGTTGTACACTTAAATACTTGTGAAGGCGAGAAAGCCAATAAATAAGTACACCTAGCGATCAAAGCAGAAGTGTATGCGTATCTTTTAAGGTAAGACCTCAAAAGGAACACCTACTTATTGGAAATACTTTGGAAATACTTATTTTTAAGGAGTTGTAGGTCCCTCACAGCCTGTGTGCTGCCTGTACCCTCGATGTGCATCCTTCTCTCCCTTGTTTTCTGCTAGCATCAGCAGTATGGAGCCCCATGTAGTGCAGGGGTTTTTAACTGCCCCGTGAAAACACCTACTTACCCAAACAGAAATAGTCATTCTCAACAGCTGCTAAACCTGCAACTGGCATTATTTTAGTCCTGTGAGTGATTGCCGTGGAGGAGAGGACCCAGTGTGCATTTGGAAGGGCTGAACACATGCCTTTTGTTGCATTTTGAAGTATTTGCTGAGAATACTCTAGCAATAGAAGATTTTCAGCTCGCTCAGAGAGTGGAAGTTGGCCCACTGTGTAGTGTGGGTAAATCAAATTTGGCCACTGTATGCATTTCCATTCTCCCCTGCCCCATCCCCCCACAAAGAAAACCCAAACCAAAACAAACTCAAAGCAAGGCCCAAACCCAACACTCAGGGTACCAAAGGCAGCTGATCTGGGACATCCCTCCCACCAGCTGCATTGTCTTGGACCTGCCCATTTGGTACTCCTCATACCTGTGCTTCATGCCTACTGCTGTCAGCCAAGGTCTACATGAGGTATCTGTTGATGGGGTGTTGGGTGCATCAAGTTTAAGAGGGAGAAGTTCTGAAAACTCACTCTTGAATACTGAGAAACTGTTCCAATGTTGAGGGATTTCAGTTGCTTGTCAGTGAGTGCTTTTTGCTGATGAAGCAAACTCTTCTGTTTTGCTTTTCAATTTAAAAATATTTGGACTCTGCAGTAGTAGATTCCTGTCATATATGCATTTTTTTATCTCCTAACACTGAGCAATATGATGTTTTCCATTTATGTTGCCAGGTGTTTGCTCACTGGTGTATTTGGCTTCGGATTGTGTGCGTTTAAGACCTTCCTCAGGATTTTTCTTGCAACCAGTGGTGAATTTATATGGGTAAACTTACCAAACCTACTCAGAGCTAGAGCTTATAGGTACTTGGACTGTGTATATGCTAATTGTGGACCAAGATAATTCTTTTTATTTATACAAGCCCCAGAGTGTTATAGATGTTAATCCTGGTTGAAATGTTTGGAAACTTCCCATTTGACGTAGCTGGAAAGAAATTTTACTCGTGGTTAAATGGAATGCTGGAAATAGTGTGTCCCCATGTTAACCATCAGTGTGTGTGGGTTTGACTATGACCCTTCAAAGCTTATTCTGTTCCCTGCCTATGAATATTTGCCCCTAAAAATACCCTTGTGTATGCTGTGGTGACTGACTCTCTTTCCAATGGATCCAGTTCATAGAGGCTGACTTGTTATGAACAAACTCTGCAAACTTGAAGAGAGCTGACAGCACAGCTTTCTTCAGGCATTAGAAAATCCTGAAATAAGTGTCCTTATAACAATGATCACAATGCACTAGAATTAACTAACTGAAGTTTAGCAGTAGCTGAACATTTGTTACTTTCTGGGCTGCTAATGAATATAAATACTCTTTTCATTCTGTGACCCTGTAAAGGCTGTTTAACTCCATAGGCTTTTGTGCTGCTCTGGAAATATACTTTAAAAAAAATAATCTTAGTTGAGATAAAGGAGCCTACATCAATTTAGGCTCTTCCTTTGTGTTTAGTGCAGTGAAATAATGGGGTTGTAAACTCCTAAATATTCCCACTAAATATGGTATCGGTGCCAGTGCTTGGCTACCCCAGTACACCTGGTGGTGGTAACAAAGGAGAGGTGCTGGGCTGCTGACTGTAGTACTGGATGCCTCATCACAAGGTGCTTGGGTATTTTTCCTCTGGTTGTTGCAGATTCCCTGAGTCTTTGGTTTGACAGAGGATTCAGGTGACATTGCTGTGCTCATGCATGAGAGGAAGTAGCAAAATGAGGAAGAATGCTTTCTTGAGTAGGCAAAGTGGAGACCTGGAGGCATCTGTAATGCCTGTGAGAGAGAAGTGGGCAAAATGGGATCAGCTGAGGCTTAGCAGTAGCAAAGCTCAGTATTTTTTTGCAATGGAAAAGGGGAAACTGATGGTTAACTCAGCATAGAAAAGGCACGGAGAGTGACACAAATCTGTGAATCACAATTTTCACTAATTGTGTCCAAAAATGACCATTATAACAGTATTTTGAAGAAAGAAACTCTTGGTTATTTCCTTTTGAAGTTTCTGACAACTGAGGGTGAACAGGGACTGAATCTGGTATCTTGTAATAAACCATTTCTTTCAGTTGGATGTAGTGTTGATGCTAAAATGAAAGTGGAATGTAGTTTTTAAATATTGCCAAGTCTTCCTGAAACTGTAAGAAAGTTTATAAGCTTAGAATTTACCTTCCTGAAACAAATGGTTTTTGTAGGACAAGTAAACTTACAACTTCAAGTCTTAGCTGTCTGCTGTTTAACAGGAAATAGCCCAATGCTCAGAGTGATCAGAAAATTATTCTAACTAGCAAAATCATATACATGTCATGTGCTGAACTGGGCTAATTGAGAAGTCTGAAATTGCAAGGCCTTACATAAAAGTGGCTGGGACTGAAACAAAGAAACACACAGGTTTTGTTTGGTTTGTTCCTGGTCAGTTGCTACAAAGAAAAGGGTTTGTCATTTTTGTTTTAGCTCGAATGTCTTGAGAAGGGGAAGTCTGGCAGAAGTTTGCCATCTACCTCAGATAATTGGAGAAAACAGTCCTTAATAAAACAATGTATCAAGTCGTGTTTTTAGGTTCAGGGTGGTTTTGGTGTGTTTCTAGTTTTTCGATCTGTTTGTTTTAACTTAGCTCCAGTTAAGCTAGTAGTGCCTTGGCCACGTAAAGACTAGAGTTCTTTTCCCTTTACTTGGCTCTGTAGTTTAGGGACCTTGTGTTCTCATAGCTCTGAATCTGTCTCCTACAGCAACAGGCTGCATATTCTTCTCTGAAATTTGTCATTGCAGTGCACATAACTTAAAATGCAACTTTTTGAAATAAAGTGCTAGCTTTTTTAAAATGTTAGATGCCAAGTTATATAACTTACATTCCTTGTCATGGAACCCAGAAAAATGTTGCATTTCCAGAATTCTGGCATTCCTCATAGGGCAAACATGAGTATAGAAGGCTTTCTTTGCAATGCCAGGTTGTTATTTGCTGGTATTGTAGGCCTGGTTCCTCTTTATCCTGGTTCTAAGCTGTGATCCTGGTGCCTTCAGCCCTCCTGTGGAGGAGGAGGTAGCCAGGGTGAATTATCTGTGCTCTGCATGCAGCTCTTCAAAGGTGCCTTGTACGATAACAGTGAACAGACCATAATGGGTTAGCTGAGTTCAGTTCTCCGAGTACCTGCCTGAAATTTGGCAGCTGCTGCAGAGAGATAACCACAAGGTTAGAATTTGCTCAGACAACACAAAGTGAAAGGATTAAATATACCACAGGGCAGGCAGCTCTTGTTCAATATTAGCATTTAAAATGCTAGTTTAATAGTGAAAATTTATGAAAGGAAATGTTCCTGCTAGAGACATAAATCCCATGACACATAACTAGAGACACAAATTGGTGCTAATACAAGGCTTCAGTAGTTGTGCCAAGCTAGCATAACCTGTTTTAACAGACTGCCTTACTGTGAACTTACAGCTGGAGTAATTTTGAGCAGATGAATGATTTGCCTTCTGTTAAAAAGGCTTTGGAAAGTATTCTTGGAGGTACTTAATTTCTTTAATGCTTCAATTACATATATATATTGTATTTGTTACTGTACAGTGTTGGAAATCTCCTGCTCTTCAGTTCCTGTTGATCCTGCAAAGGAGAGGTTATTTTTCATACCTTTTTGCTCATAGATACAGTTGGTTGACATGGATGCATTGACTGTCTTGATTTTTGGTGTCAGCTTGTTTGTGATGCTGATAGCTTTTTATCTCCAGGGATATCGTGTCTTAGGTGTAAATGTGCCAGGGGTGATGTGTCTGCATTTCTTTTCAGGATTTAGACAAATCAGTGACTGTTAACTAATGCTTTGCTTAGATGCTACCTACATTTCTTTTCTCTGTTGAAATGGATCTAGTCCTAAACAAAAAACATGTCCAAATGAATTCTTTGAGGCCAGTGTCTAAAATAATTGGGTTTGTCCTGTCGTTGATGGGTTTGATTTTATTTTTTTCCCCTGCATTAATGAGGAGTCCTAACATGTGTCTGTGTTCATCAGTACAGTCACTCTTAGAGCATTTACTACAGAGGTTTTTTTCCCTTATAAGAGTATTTACCTACATACTTTTTCCCTCAAGTACAGAGCTTGCATGTAGATCTGCCAGCAAAATTCTGGAAAAATGTGTACCTAAAAGTTGGATGTTTCCCTGTAAGTCAGATGTGAAGCAAGTATGATTCAAACATAAAAATTGCTAACATACTGCAAGTATTAGAGTGTTTAATCTACTGCCTTACTGCTAATCTTGATTTTTCGGTCAGGTGGTTGGAGCAGATAAGAAACTGGCTGTGATATTTAATAGGCTATGCAAGTTCTGTTAACAGAGTTCTTAGGTCTTGTTTAATGTTTACAAAAGCCAACTTGGGTGACCTTGAATTCGGTGGGAATATAACTCTGGGATCAGTATAAGGCTTTTTTCCCTTCAGTCATCTAGATTGGTTATTCCATGTTGCACCAACACATGAATGAAAGGGGAGTGTTCATTATATAATGGATGTTCATTATATAGTGTCCATTTTTCTCCATATCCTCCTTCTATTGTAGTTTGCACATTGAGCAACTATGGGTTTTTTCTTTAGTATTCACAGGTTGATTCTAGGTCTGGGAACTCTGTCATTGCTGTCAGGATCTTCCTCCATGAAATTCTAGAGGATACTTTGGCAGTAGTTGCTATCTGGTTTGTCAGCAGTGATGCACTTCCAGTCTCTGCAGTCTACATAGTGGTTATGCTTTTCCCATAATGCATTTTTAAACAAACACTCTGATTATGCTTGGCAAAGGAGTTTCAATACTCCTTCACATGTCTTCACAGTTTTATTAATCCTGAAAGATTATACACAGCATACAACTAAGGTATTAGGTACTGGATAATAAACATAGAAGTGGGAAAGAAGTGCTACATTTCTGCTGAGTTTCTCCATTACCAAGCAATAATAATGCAGAACAATTGTGATTACTGCCCATAATTAAATTGGAGGACTGATGAAATGTAATAGAGCTTTCACTTTAAAAATCAGCATCTTTTTTACAGGTCTTGTGGCCTTTGCAGTTAGGTTTTAAGATTAATTGAATTTAAGATTAATTAACCTTATGATAGAAGATTACCTTGCTCTCAGTTAACAGTATTTGTGTTAATTATAGATTTGTCTTGCTTTCAGAGCTTCCAAGCAGAAATGGTTAAGTGTTTGTCTCTTCCCAGGTTGGCAATTACAAGCGGACGGTGAAGCGAATCGACGATGGGCACAGGCTTTGCAATGACCTTATGAACTGTATCCACGAACGGGCACGGATAGAGAAGGGCTATGCCCAGCAGCTTACAGAATGGGCCAAGAGGTGGAAACAACTCGTGGAGAAAGGTAATGCCTTCTGCTTTTGGACTCTGAAAACTTGCTCAAATAGAAAAAAAGTGTTTCTGTCTATCTTTGTTTTGGTAAGTACAAAGTAGAAATATTGTGCTTTTTAGCCTATAAGGGAGTCTTTGCAGGAGGGTCAGTAAGGTGACAAATGACCAAGCTTTTCCCTGCTCTTTTGCAAGTTTGCTAGTTTCTTACTGCAGCAGATGAATCTTGCCTCTGTTACTGAGGTATGTTCTAGTGAACTGTCTGTTTCTAGATCACTAATGGTTTGAAAAGTGATTCTGAATAACAAGGGGGCAGTGGTTGTGGGGGAAAGATTAGAAATTAAAGACCTGGGCATTGCTGTAATGGAAGGCCAGACTATGTTAATGTGTTCTGAAACAGTTTGTCTTTTCATGGTTCTCCATGTTCCAAAAAGTGTATGGAGAAATGGAAGGTAGTTCAAAGGGGAGCTAATAGGTGGAATACCAAGAATCATGGTACAGAGAGGACTCCAGACTGAATGAATACTGGTTTTTCTGGTGTGAAAGATTGTAATCTAAATTTATATGAAAAGAAACTGTTCCTTTTTCTAGGTTTGCATCAATATTGCTGTTTGTAAGTGAATATAAATCAATAGATTCAGGTAGTTTCTTGGGAATATAAGTTCCATGTGGGTGATGGTTACTGAGAATGACACTTTCTGTTGTGTTTAGGCCCACAGTATGGAACAGTAGAAAGGGCTTGGTGTGCTTTTATGTCAGAAGCTGAAAAAGTGAGTGAACTACATCTAGAAGTAAAAGGTTCACTGATGAATGAAGACTTTGAAAAAATCAAGAACTGGCAGAAGGAAGCCTTTCATAAGCAAATGATGGGAGGATTTAAGGAAACCAAAGAAGCAGAAGATGGATTTAGGAAAGCTCAGAAACCCTGGGCAAAAAAGCTGAAAGAGGTACAGCAGTAGATTATGTATTAGATATCCTGTGTTCTAATATATTAATGTCTCAAATCTCTACAAGGGAGTAAACTCCCTATTCTCTCTGCTGGACCCTCCTTTCTCAAAAAGATCTCTTGCTTTCTGTCCTCTTCTGAAAATAAGTATTTTTCTCTTGGTCTCTCCTAATCTTGGTGACTTCAGTGAAACTCTGCAAAAAGTGGAATTTAAGTTATCATTTAAACAGCATCTGATTTCATGTGTTTGAAAGTTATGAATTGCTCAGAGAAATGAGCAGGGGAAATGTGTTTGGGTTTTTTCCCCTGTCATGTAACATCATTCTTAAATAACAGGTTTGTAGAAGAAGGGGAGCAGGAGAACATGGGCATAAGGGAAAATTGTTCACTTGGGGACTCTCTGTAAACCTTTTATTGAGTCTGTTCAACACTTCTCTAAGCTGTATGTGTGACTTTTCTTGTATGGGGAGAGAATGCTGATTTACAAGTACCACAATAATTTTCTTATGTTGATTCTTAAGTTCATTCCTTAGACCTAAATGAAAAAAAATAATCATTCCAAAACCAAAAAAAGGAATAACATGCCGAAACAAAACCTGACACTCTCTTTCTTGCAACATGATTTTAAGGCTAAAAGATAGTTGATGGTTGTTGTATATGGTCCCAGATGCAAATATTCCAATCTGCTTTGCAGGTGGAAGCTGCAAAGAAAGCATACCATGCGGCCTGCAAGGAGGAGAAGCTGGCTGTGTCCAGGGAAACAAACAGCAAAGCTGATCCAGCACTAAATCCTGAGCAGCTTAAGAAATTACAAGACAAAGTGGAGCGAAGCAAACAAGATGTACTAAAGGTATACTGAGTGTACACAGTCCCTTCAACCTTGTGGATATTGAAGCTTTTCCTCTGAAAGTGCTGTGAACAGCAGCGGAACTCACTTTCAGTTATTGTCCTGTACCAAAATTTAGTTTTCTCCTAATCCTATGTATGTGCCAAATTCATCTTCTCTGCAGAATGAATAATGTATTGCCTCTGTTTCATGTAAGTACTTTCAGCAGGGAACTAAGCACAGTAAGCCAGAAGACTTGTTGGACAGACTAATACTCATTTAGTCATGAGGGCTGACTGTTTCACTTGAGGGGCTGTGAGACAGATGCTTAAAACTTGCTGACAGCATCTGAACATTTGGTCATTCTTGACTGCAAAATGCATTTTTTAGAGAGTAAATATATGCAGTTCTGTTGCCCAGTTTAGTTTCTCTCTTCAATGGGCTGTACCTGGAGGCTTTTCTTAGGTGGCCTTATTCAAAGATGTCTCTTCCCTCTGAATGCTGTTCTGGATCTGGAAGGCTGATGTTCCATCGGGTGGGATCTTGTAACTCCTGTCTGTGGGCTACTGCTGGAAATCAGTGCAGAGCCTGAGGCTCTGTCTGTTCACTGAGCTTACAACACGTGCAATTTAAGTTCCCAAGGATGTGCACAGTGTTTGGGGGTTTGGTCATAACTCACAGTGACTATGTAAATTACTAAGGGAGAAGAATAAAGGTCTCCAAGTAACTGCAGTGAGTTGAAAGACTGCCTGCTCTGGTTTACTCTGGTGCTCCTTTGTCTTTAGTATTACATCAACATCTTTCATGGTTTCTGTTAAAAAGCCAGAGAAGAGGCTTAGAGCTTTGTTGCAACTGTTCTGCAGTTTCCTTAGCTAACTCTCAGTGTGGCCTAAGGTAGGTACAGTGGTCATGAAAAGAGAATGCAGTTTGGGAACTTCTGGTCTGAATCTTGGCCATTGCTACACTGATAAATCTGTAATGTAGGGTAGTAATAAAATATATTGCTAATGGTTTGTTTTTCTACCCCCAGACAAAAGAAAAGTATGAAAAATCGCTGAAAGAATTAGATAATGCTACTCCTCAGTATATGGAAAACATGGAGCAGGTGTTTGAGCAGTGCCAGCAGTTTGAGGAAAAACGCTTACGTTTCTTCCGAGAAGTGTTACTGGAAGTTCAGAAACACCTGGACTTGTCTAATGTTGCAAGGTAAAACTGTCTAAGACTTCAGAATTAATGCTTAATACTTTTCAGGGAAAAGTAGTAAATGCTTGAAGTAGATCAGAGTTTGGAATCTGATTTGTTTCTCGTGTGTTCCTTCAACTTGAAAGTGTAAGTAAGGGTTTGGTTCTTTGTTTTGCCTAAGATCAGATCAGCATCTATCCCTAATATTTGCTAGTTTCATTTAACACTGTGTTAAATGAACCCAGAAACTCTCATTCTTGTTGTATCTTGATAATCAAATGTATACCAATTAGAAAGGATTTGGAGCTTAGACTCAAAAAATGCTGGATCAGAGATTAGGAAAAGAGGGGTTTACTGTATTATGTGTCTCGCATGTTTATTGGAGAACAAACTAGAGTTTATTAGTGTAAGACAGCATGAAATTTGTAGTTTTAAGCACATTTATTATTAAAATACTAGAGCTCAGTCTAAAGGAATTACTTTAACCTGAGATAAATGTTAAGGATCTCTTGGTTGATCATTGGTGAACTCTTATCCATCTTAATTTCTGCTTATCTTAAAGTCTGCTCTTTATACTGTCTTTTGTATAAAGTATCCCTTGCATTTTGTTCTTTCTGCCTGAGTCTTGCTCACTATATTCCAAGAGAGCTAAACCTCTGCTAGGGAACTCAAAACAGAGCTCATGCAGCTTATTTTGTCAGCCCATGTGGCATGTCACCAACTCCTACAGGCCATTTTGATATGAAGCTACTTTGGTATGGCAGCTGGGTAGTGGTTATGAGTTTTTGTTCTCTTGCACATGATAAGACAGACCCAGGAATACTTGCAGTGAGTGCTGTAACACTAGTGGAATTTGACATCCCACACGTAAGAGCAGAGTTTCATATGTGCTCTGGTTATCACTTCAATTACAAGGAGAAAAGGAAGAATCTGATCTGGTTGTAGCCCTGATGGGTGTTCCAAACTGACTTGTTTAGCAGTCACACAAGTGTTAATGCTGGCAGAACTCAAGGGGGTGACATAGAGGCAAGAACAAATACAGAGCAAGCAATAGGTAAGGGCAAGATCACTGATTTTAGCATCATTTTAATTTGGGGTTGCTTCAAAGTTCTTCTGGAACTGCTGTGGAAGACAGGTTCTTTTTACTCTCAGAGTAGGCAGATAGTTAGGATTGCTGCCCAGCTTAATTCAGCTCCGTGTCTCCTATTTTAAGCCTTGTGGCTGTTGTGTCGAGATCTCTTTATCCTCTGAGTTCCATATTGCGCCATATTGGTGGCTTTTATAAACCTATTGTATTGGTCATTACAACGAATACATCATGTGCCTAGTCTGAGATCAGGGGATCAAAGCTGTCTCAGCATGACTTGTATTCTGCTAATGAAAAATAAATGCACCAAGAGATAAGTAAAAGTAGTAATGTTCTTTTTCATAATGTTTGATACAAATAGCACAGTTAGTAAGACCAGAGACTACCTAAAATAATAAAAGAAGTTAGCAGATATTATACCAGCATGGGAAAATGTGTAACCCATTTACCTCTGCTTCAGGTTTGGGTTTTTTATTTTTATAATCACTTAAAATTCTCCTTGGATTCAGACAAGTTTTTGCAGGTCCTGTGGACACAGCGCAGAGCAAGTTTCTACTGTCTTGTAGACAAACCTCAAATTCAAGAAACTTGGAGATTGGCATTCAGTAGTTTAAATACAGCCCTGTGTAAATCCTGTCTTTACTGACAGCCAATTAAATGTCTTACACAAGGCTCATAATTCTAAAAGCTGTCACATACAGATTTTATGGTTTTGTCAGCAAGTTTTCTTGTTGGACTACTCCTGTTTTGCAGGCAGTTAATAGTTTTTAAAGTTGTCTTGCTGTAAGTTTTTTTTTCAGTACTGTTGTGAACTCTGAAATCATTAAAAAAAGCTGAGCAGGGGATTTGCCATGTGTCTAAGTGTTATACTAAATTTGTTTTGCAGTTACAAAAATATCTACCGTGAACTGGAGCAGAATATCAAAACAGCAGATGCTGTTGAAGACTTGCGGTGGTTTAGAGCTAACCAAGGTCCAGGGATGTCAATGAATTGGCCTCAGTTTGAGGTAAGGTCAGAGTATCTAAAACCTCGAATTGTTTTGTCTGTTTTTAACTCTTTGGTTTCTGTAATATTTCTTTCTGATATAACTCCTAAATTCAGCCTTCCGACACTGAATTTTTTTGGTTTTACAAGTCATAGTAGGTTTTTTTTCTTTGGGCTCTCCTCGTACCCTGCCTGTTGGAACTGATTATGTTGGGCACCTATTCAAAGGGAAATGGGGTGAAACAGAAAACTGTAGTGATTTTATTTATTTATTAATTTTTTTTTGGTAAGTTAAAGTCATTACTCAAGTCATTGCCCATTGCTCATTTGATACACCTCTGGCACCTATCTGTTATCCTTTATGTTTTTCTTCTCCCCTTTGGTGTCAGAGTTGAATTTGAATCTCCTTGTTGTTGGCAGGTGATTATAGTATATGCAGCAAAGACTGAAAAAGTGTGAACTAAATACTTCAGATTTTGAAAACTGGTATTTAAAATTCAGTCCTGCTGTATGAAAATCCAGTTGGTGACTGTATTGCTGAATGCTGTCTTTGGAAGAAAGGAGTTTAAATAGTGTTGTGTTAACAGCGCCTACAATAAACAAGTACCAAAATGTATCAGTGCAGGTCATACTACTAGAGTATCACTGGAGTTGGAATGAGTTTGTCTGACCAGAATCATGGGTTTAGTTGAAATAATTTCTAGACAGTAAGTTAATGGAGTGGAAACATAAACTCTGGAGTGTTTCACTGTTCCCTTGTTTTTAAAATACTGAGTAACTTTAGATTAGAAGGTTTGAGGAAGGAAACTCATAATGGTACTGCTGAATTTCTCTGCCTGAAACACTGAACTGCAGTTACTTCTGTGTGGGGAAATTACCATTCTTTTTCTTAGTCGTTATAATTAACAAGTTAAATACTGTTGTTACTATTTTCCTGATCGAGTTTTTTTCTTATTTACATGCTACAAGGATGACGTAAGTAAAAAAAGTCATGATCAAATGACTATGAAATTGCATTATAAACTACAAATATGCATAGGTCAGTGGTCTTTAAATGTCTGTATCTCAGAAATCCAATATGCATTTTACAAAGTTAAAATAATGACGTATCTCTGAAGAGTTGTCCAGAAAGCACCTAAGACTGGACTGACTGTGCTACTTGTATAAGTCAGTAGTAATTGCAACTCCCAAAACTTTCATATCCTGGTAAAAATACTTCTCTCAAATTCTGTCTTCCATATAGCAAACTCTCCTGACTTTTTTTTTAACCTTTAAGGCTTCTGAGAGGAACCATCTCTCACCATAGGATATCAGCTTGCATCTACTTTGTTTTCTGTTTGTTCCTGACTGTATATTAGTCTGACTTGGTGGGTAGGAGTTGTGTTTAGGTCTCATCATGCCTGTCCATCTGCCTCTGAATGGTTCAAAACATCAAGGAGGGGATACTGCACAAGTGTCATCACAAGTCTTGTGTTGGTTTGAGCCTTAACTTGTATAGATGGCTTTTTAGGCCAATAAATGTCACTGAATCTATAGTGAAGTACCTTAAGGGCTCACATTGTAGGGACAGAATTGATACAGAATGAATTTAAAACTTAGCTTCTTGGCAAGTCATTCCTGGAGCACTTGTTGAGAAGTAAACTCTGTCTTATGGTACCTTCTAAAACTAAATGTAAGGTTTAGCTGTTAAAGCCTGATGTCTTGGCATTATCTGAAACTCTGAGCCCTCGCAGTACATCCTGTAAAGAGCTGCACTGGCCACCTCTTTTGGTTTCTCCAGTGGTGTGCCAGATCTCTGGCATTTTAGTTCTTTTCAAAGTGTTCAGAACACTAAGCAGGGAAGTACAGGTAAACTTGGTGTTCTGTGAGTAGCACAGATACCTGTGTGTGTTGCTAGGGTAGGAACTGGATGAGAACTGTAACTGAAACATTTAGAGTGACTAGTCTTCATAGGAATTATTGGTACTGTTGTATGTATAGATGTATGGTCCATAACCAGTTTGAAATGAAATGTGCTAACTCAGTGGAATATCTCAATCATGGTTTGCATTGGTTGCTAGGAGTGGTCTGCAGATCTCAATCGCACGCTCAGCAGGAGAGAGAAGAAGAAGGCTTCTGATGGAGTGACTCTGACTGGTATTAATCAGACTGGAGATCAAGTGTCACAGCCTAACAAACATAGCAGGTATTTCTTTTCATGCCTAAAAGGACTAATTGGAAAAGATTGTTATCTTCAAGTGCGCTAAGCTCTACAGGATCAAAATTTCACTGTCCAATCAAATGATAATTAGTCTGTGAGCATCTTCAGTGATGGCTTTGCAGTTCACAAATTAATTTGGGAATTACTCACTGTTTCACAGTTCTCTTTCCATTGGGAACTGAATGAAACCATGCTTAATGAGAAATTGAACTTTCTGTAGCTAATCTGGTAGTCTCTTGCTATCTTGCCATCTCTATAAATGACAACTGTATTTTGAAATCTTAGCTTGCAAAACACTTAGTCACTTCAGAATTCTGGATGTGATTAATAAAATCTGTTAACATCAGCTGCTTTAAAAAGCAGTAAAACTGGCTAGAAAAAACTCACTGCCTTATACTGCAGGCAATAGGAAAAAGAAGTTATGGTCCATGAAGGATACTCTAGTTGTGGAGGAATGTGTCATATGTGAGACTTTCCAGACTTTCTTGGGTCCTGTGCTGCACTTGATAGATGTTTGGGGTTTTGTTTAGCTTTCTGAAGGAGGGGTCTAAGAAACTGCTTAGTGTGGGACACCAGTGGCAGTGTTCTACTCTTATGCAGATAGGGTCACCATAATGCTTTTTCTTTTCCAAATTAGCAGTCTTAGTGTCCAGAGTAACACAGTGCAGTCAGTACAATCAAGTTACAATCCCTTTGAAGATGAAGAAGATACTGGGAGTACTGTCAGTGAAAAGGAGGACAATAAGATCAAAAAGTTGGTGAAATGTTGTTTTTTAATTGTTTTCACCCTTGCACTTTCTCTATCCAGGGTTTTCTATTTTTGGTTTCTGTAACACTATGCTCACCAGTGCATGAAGTGGTTCTAAGTGGTTTTGTAAGCAACACTGTAACCAACTTGTCTTTCCTAACAGATGCCATTTCTGTTGCCTTGATCTTTGGTTTGAAACTACCGGGGTTATTGGCAGTTGCTAACAGAACTGCTGTTGCTTTTTTCCTTCCTTTACCAGTCCTAGAAAATGTTAAAACTGATGCCTTTTTCTGATGAAACTGCTTCTGGAGCTTTACTGCTCTGTCTGTTCTCGCTGAATAAATCTGCTTTTAAGTTTGCATTCATTTTTGTTCAGGACCTTCTCAAAGAGCTGCCTGTTGCTTCAGTATACACACTAGGGGTGTACCACTCTTAAATGGCATGTGCATGCTGAACAGTGAGCTTTTCTTTACATGATCAAGTTGTTGCAGTATAATGAAGTTTATTTATTGGTGGATTGCAACATACAGCAAGTGCTGAAAGCTATTGTAGAGGTGCATAGGGGCTTGGGAGGAAGGTTCTGCAAAGCAATGTAGATGTCTAATCCCAAACCAGATCATTCCTCTCATCTACTACCTGCATACCTTTTACCTTTCTAGAGTAAATAATCCCATGGGTTACGTAGATTTCTTGATAGAGAAGTTTTCTGAGTTTGTGGGGAGGTTGTCTTTGGTATGTGTTGGTTTTCCCTTTTTCTAACTTTGTAAATGTATAGCAAGAATTTTAATTTTTTTTATAATGAGGTATTGACAGCTAAAGATAGGTGAGAAGATACCAGAAAGAAAGTTTCAAAACTAGACCGTAGAGTGGAGTTTGAGCTTAATTAGGGGAGCTGATATCTTAGTGGTATTTCTAGTCTCCTATTTTAAGAGCAGAAAAAATTAATTTAAAAATTGATTTTCAGTGTTAGCAGCTATGAAAAAAACCAAAGCTACCCTACAGATTGGTCTGATGAAGAGTCCAACAATCCCTTCTCTTCCACTGATGCAAATGGAGACACCAATCCATTTGATGAAGATACCTCTCCTGCAATGGAGGTGAGAGTACGTGCACTCTATGACTATGAGGGCCAAGAACAAGATGAGCTCAGCTTTAAAGCTGGTAAGTTTACAACATTCACTTAAACTATTTATCAAAGGGAGGACGGGAGGGAATATTTTTTATCTTCAGCTTTTATTTTTTCTGAAGTCACTTGTTTCTCTGAATGTCAACTCTACATTACAGGATCCTGTCTAATGCTCATTCCTCCTAACAGTGCTTCTTAGTGTCCCCTGTTTGGCAGCACTGGCCTAATCTGTTTGAAATATGTTGAGATACATCTTTTGGGGATATTCCTTTCTTACCATCTTATGTTAAACAGAATGACCTGCAGAACAGAAAATCCTATTTCTTCCTTTTCTTACTTGGTGACAGTAAACAGCTGTAACAGCTACAAAGTTGGTTTTTAAAGGAAAATACTACAGCAGCTAATCTTAAAACTATGCAATCAACTGAAAAATTTTCTGTTTAAACTGAAAGCATCCTTTTTTTGGTGTCCAAGTGCTAGCTTTTTAAGGCTGAAAAATTAGCCATGGACAGGTACTTTTTTTTCTCCTCTTTCCTTCCTTTCTCCTTCAGTGTATGTTAAGCACAGTAACTGCCTTTACCTGTTTTTTGGTCTTGTGTTATATTAGGGTACACTTGGTACACATATTTCTTCTTAGGAAGAACCAGGACAATGATGTAGCTCCTCAGGGAACTGCTGGACTTCCTGCTTATGGAGAAGGTGCTCAGAGCAGTGTATCCCCAGGTCATTTTCTAGTTGTAGTTTTTGGTTTTTAAACCAAAAAGTCCCCTAACTCACATGGTGGTGCTCCCATGTTTCACTTGCCTCCTTCCTTTTTTAGGAGTGAAACCACTGAACATCTGACTTTTCTTCTTTGTAGATGACTATCGTAGACTTCCAGAGTGGAGGAGTGGGTTTATTTGTCCATTAACTGTGCTGAATTGTGCCCTGACAGGAGGACAGTAGTAACAAAACATCTGGTGCTCTCTGTGGAAAGCACAGCAACAAAAATTATTCTTCATTCTATAGACTTTAACAGCTCCTTTTTCTCAGTAGAGGATGAAAGTATACTTATCCTCTTGAAATATGTGTTGTGCCTGTGGAGCAGCAGGGTGGCAATCCAAGGGTTTCCAGTAATGAGCCTTTCATTGGCAAAACTGCAGTGTTTATACACACAGATGTAATGGTTTGGTATAAAGTTAGGTGTTGGGTGCTGTAGCACCAGCTGTGTGACTTGCATGAAACCATTTGAACCAAGTGGCTCTCAGTGTGAGGTCTGTAGAAATAAAGTACAGGAAGTATGAACTGTGAGATATATGTAGACTTAAGTAGCTTAATACCTTTGAAGGAAGAGCATTAAAGTGTGTTACCACACCAAATTACACGATTGTATCAGTCGTAGGAAAGGGATGATGTGCTAGACCATGAATCCCCTTAGATACTGAATTATAGCATGACTAGTCACACGTAGTATTTAGGCAGAAGTATTAGTGTGACTTTGCTTAGACTGAACATAAAAAAGACTAAGGAGAAAAACTCACCAGGCCATGTAGGAGCCAATTTAAAATACACTCAGTCTTGTGCTGCTATGTAGGCTGTGCCCAGACTCCTAAGCAGCTGTCAGCAGAGGATTAGTGCATTTTAGGGATTGGTTTGAGTGTACGTGGATATTCTCAGATGGGATTTCCTTGGGTATTCAAAGAATTTGGCTACAAAGCACTTTGTGATCACTTCTGGATATATGTTGTAGAATGTGTGCTCTGCATAGTGTCCATTAATTGTACTTTAGTGCATGAAACTCCTTTTTATTAGTGGAATATTTTATACATCTGATGGGATTTTGTCTTAGCAAACAAACGTGGGAGGACTTCAGAGAAGAAGAATAACTTTATTCCTATCTTCTTATGAGAGGTTCTAAAATCACATAAGAGGAGGGGACATAACTATCTACCATATGTATATCTCACCCTACTGTGGCTCTGCCATGGCTGAAAATAAACAGCTACAGTAAGTGTTATCTATGCAATGCTGGCAAAACGTGTTACTGTGTATGCTGTTTGTATCACAGCTGCTCCATGTTAACTGTTGTGTTGATGGCACTTACAAGTGTCAGTGTTTTCTTAGACCTCCAGGATCACTGAGTTTCCAAGCCTGAACTGTTCATACAAATCTGGCTGCAATGGGGCTCACTGTCATTGCAGTGTTTTTAGGTAGTCTTTGTTTTCACGCTTTATTAACATACACAGTCTGCAACAGAATGAGAGTATCCATTTTTCTGGTGGAAAAGAGTGTAAAATTTTTCCATAAACCCAAGTGCAGTCTGCAGTGCCAAACATTGTTCATGATGGGGGTTTATTAGTTACTGCTTAAACTTAGAACTGGAGGAGATGAAGCTTTAACCTCTTTTATCCAAGAGAGGAGCTATAAAAGGTAGATGTCTTGTGAAGATTTAATATGAAGCTTGTCCATGTCTCCCAAAGAATTTGTAGTCCTTAGGACAGCTTGTGTTCTAAATGACAGCAAGACTCTATGCCATTTGGGACTGTAATGAGTGGTTAGTACCTTCATCCTGTATTTCCTATTGCTAACTAGGGTGAAACACAAATCACTTTTATCTAGAGAAATCATTTGGCACAAATAAGTTGTACATGAGGAAATAATTGTTACTCAGTGTGGCCTTTTTTGCCTGGCTGAGGTGGATGTTCATGTGCTCACATACAGCACCTTGGGGTCTGCAGGCTCTCTGATGTCCAAGTGTTTCCTGAGGATGTGGAAGAGTAGATGTGCATTATAGTAAAAATGAACTTTTGTTACAGCTCATAAATGTCTGAATGGATAGTGTCAGTTTTTGCTGTGTCAGCTAGGAAGCAAATTCTGAGCTTCTTTTTCTGGAGCTACAACTGTACATCAGCTTCCGGCCACATAAAGCTAGAGCAGTAAATAGGGAAGTTAAATCCCAA
>NW_008667456.1:490-11321 GCF_000695815.1 Acanthisitta chloris | reverse complement strand
AGGAATGGGGGGGAGAGAGAGAGAGCTGTAACAACGTGTGAGATAGAAGATTCCTTTAAGTCTTTCTGCATCACAGCCTAATAGCTGTGATAATGTAGTATACTGAAAAGCTGCAAGGATAATTCAAGAGAATTTTATTGCCATGTCTGAATTTTATAGCATTTTTCTCCTTATTTCCCACTAACTCTTAAAAATCTGCATCAGCGGTAAGCCTAAGGAAACATTTCTTTCACTTGCAGTGATGTATGGTGAGGGTTATAACTGTAGGATTATTCTGCTAGTTCAGAGGTAGTTGTATGATCCACAGCTGTCTTTGTTCAGACCTTTAAATACAAGAGTCTTTGATCTTATAGTGAAATTACACAGTGTATAACTTCACAAGTTTGCATTTGTGATTGTTTTTTAAATTCCATAACCTTTTTGAATGCCCTCAAGGTCATGTTTCAGTTTCTACGTAGCTTGCCTTCTTCCTGTTTGCCTGAAACTGGGGCCCCTCATCCCATATGCAAATCTGTAAGTGGTAGATATCCTTAGTATGAAAAGCATGAAGAGCACAGAAGGGAGGGTTTCTGCTGGGGCCTGGGTTGGGCAGAGGGAGAAAAATGGACATGTAGGTAACTCTTAGATATCTTCCTGAACTTAAGCAAAAGGTTACAGTTTGTCATGAATGTTCCTTCTTTTTTTCAGGGGATGAGTTAACGAAAATGGAGAATGAAGATGAGCAGGGTTGGTGCAAAGGACGTCTGGACAATGGACAAGTTGGTTTATACCCAGCAAACTACGTAGAACCAATCCAGTGACGAAGGACAAGATAAATAAAAGGTGCAACAAAAGCTCTGTAGGCCTGTACAGTATATATTTAAAGTGAGAGGAAGCTGAATGACGTATAGAGTGTATATATTTTAATGCAGAGGCAAGAGCTCGATACCGAAATAATGCTGAATTAAAGGCAGGAGTTCAAACTAATACGTTGACAGTGTTTTCACAACCTGTGCACAATGCAAAGGAAAGGAGTTAGGTTGAAAAAATAGCACAATAGGAGAAATGCTCTTTAAGCTTCTTCTTTCCACATGGTCTGTTATTGTGAATTTGAACACTTTTGCATTTTCTATGCTTATGCCTCAGCCTACCTTAGGTATGTGGCTTACGCTCACTTTTGGTTAATCAGTTATTTTAAGTGACCTTCAGTAACTTGCAACTTGAATTTGAAAGATTATTATAGTTAATTTTTTATTTGTTCTTAGCAATGTCTGAAAGATGCAGTATTTTTTTATTTAAATGCTCTGTAGTTAAGAACCTTTTTGTATGCTTGGATTTATCAATTAATACTTAAATTATGACCTAGATTAAGTCACCAGTTGACTGAATGAAAACTCTTTCCATGTTGTAGTAATCTTATGTGTTTTCAGCATGGCTTGAAGTGGTAAAACAAAATACTGTATTTAATAAATATCTGTTACAGAAGGTGATTTGTAGCAGAGATATCTGCAGGTGCCATGGGTTGGGATTCTGTTGTGAATGTTCTTTACATGGCTTGACACTTAAACTAAGAGTTTTCCATCTAGATCTTAAATGGCATTCAAAAGAAAAATAAATTATGCATAAGCCCCAGAATAGTAGTGAATATTTCCAGCACATGTTTGCAGGGGGAACAAAAATCTCCTTTTAACTGCTAATGATTTTTGGGTGATTTCAAATGTTAAATCTGTGAAGGCTAATTTTATTGAACAGAGAAGACTGTAAAATAGACTAAATGCTTTTTATGAAGAGCCTATCTATGTTGTGTATATGTACATATAATTTGATATTCCAAAATATAAAGAGCATGGCTATTAGTTATCAAGCCTTTTGATGTCAATAAGATTTAGACTGGTTTAAGAGGTTAAATTATAGGTATATTTAAATCTGCTTTCCTGCCATATTCATTACTGTACCATAGACAAAGTATTCTGTGATGAGATTTTCCAGCAGTACAGTAAATACACTAATATACTCAAAATCAGTATTTGTGGCTAAATGAATGGGTCAGAATAGAACCTAGCTTTAGTCCATCCATGGATTATTGTAGCAGAACACTGTAAAATCTACATTTGTTTGCAGTTACAACTGGGCCAGCTGTAATCGTGTCAAATCGTATGCACTTGTGAAACTTAAAACTGGGTTGTAAAATTGCAGCAGATTTGTGTTGAAAACTAAGTATCAGGTAAGTAGATATGCTATGTTAAGGAGCTACACTGTAATGAAGCTAACAAATCCTTCATGAGGTAACTATAAAATACTGTTGGTAGTCTTGGATTTTACCGTTTGCTTTTTGAGCTTATAGATATATTTAGTCATCATTTCCAATGAATCCAAATGTGCAAGCTTAGAAAGTGGATGTGTGTATATGTCTGTCAAGGAAAACTTACCAACATAAGTGTTCATCCACAGGACGGTTATGAAATTGTCAGGAATTACTGGTTTGGGTCTCTGTATTGTAAAATATTTTAGAAAACAATAAAATCTGTTAATCTCTTAAATACACAGAATGCACCTTTTACTTTTTCAGTGTATGTGGAAATAGTTTGTGAAACACCATCTGTGCATTTTTTTTGGTGACAAAGTCTGCATTGTCTGGAGGAGCCACAAGGAGGAGAATGCCATGAGTGGCATTGTGCCATTAACAGACACGGGGAGGTGCCACGCACAGAGGTTCTTGGCAAAACATTCTATGGGTGTGCAGACTCTCCTGTGATGCTGCTTTCTGTGGCATTCTCCAGTCTCATGTGAGTAGCTAGGCTTCTTTTGGTTTTTTATGTGGCATCTGAATATTTTTTGCCTTTTGAGTTTTCCTGTTGACCGCAGTGATGAATATCGCAGTTGGTGATGGGTAGCTGAAAGTTTTATCTCCTCTCTTGCAGTGTGGCTGAACAGCAGATCTCACGGGGTCACACTGAGTGGCACAGAGTGTGGTTGGAGGCCTGTCACTAGTGGTGTCTCACAGGGCTCAATGCTGATCCCACTATCGTTTAACTGGTTCATCAGTGACTTGGATGAGGAGACAGAGTCACCTCCTCAGCAAGATCACTGATGATACAGAACTGGGAGGAGTGGCTGTTACCTCAGAGGGCTGTGCTGCTCCTCAGAGGGACCTTAACAGGATGGAGGGATGGGCAGAGAAGAACTGTCTGAAATTCAACAAAGGCAAGTGCAGGTCCTGCACCTGGGGAGGAATAACCCTGAGCACCAGTACAGGTTGGGCACTGAGCTGCTGGAGAGCAGCTCTGTGGAGAAGGACCTGGGGGACCTGGTGGACAACGGGCTGTCCATGAGTCAACAGTGTGCCCTGAGGGCTGAGAAGGACAATGGTGTCCTGGGATGCATTAGGAAAAGCATTGCCAGCAGGTCGAGGGAGGTGATCCTGCCCCTCTACTTAGCAGTGAGGCTGCATCTGGAGTGCTGTGTCCAGTTCTGGGCTCCTTGCTGAGTTTATCAGGATCCTGTACTGAGCACAGGTGGGGAGGATGTCTAAAACCAGACAAAGTCTGCCATAATTCAGAGCAGCAGAAGGTAATGGCAAACTTACTTATAAAGCATTTAAAAAATAATACAAATATTTGCTAACAAACAAGTGTAAACAATAGTCTGTTTTGAGTGCTTGATAGTCTTGTTATGCTTCATTTCAACTAGAAGTTCGGGGAAGAGACTTGGATTTGGTCAAGTGAAAATGAATAGTTTCATCTTCGTTTTGCACGGACTGATATTTACCTTGCACAAATGAATTCACTTGAGGAGTTTACCTGAAAAATATGGATCTTATTACCTGATATATAGAGTTTGGATATACTTTCATAGCCAAATTTAGAATGAGAACACAAGGGCTTCTGGAGGCTAAGTAGCCCAGCCAGGAGACCTCAAAGCAGATGCTGTTAGAGTAGGTGGTTCAGGGCTTGTCCAGCTGAGTTTTGAACATCTCCAAGGGTGACAAGCCCACCACTTCTCTGAGCAATCCTTTTCAGTGGTTCATCGCTTTCACTGTGAGGAATTTTTTTCCTTATATGTATTTCTCACACGTCTTCCTGCACTTCACTTGTGCTCCTTGGATAGTCTGGCTTCATCTTCTCTACACGTTCCCATTAGGTAGCTTTGGCCTGTTGGCTGTGCTCTGGCTGGAACAGCCCGGTGTGCTGGGGGCTGCCTGTGCTGCAAGGACATGCTGCTGATTCATGTTGTTCATGCAGATACTCACGTCTTTTGCTGCAGTTTCTTTTGAACCTCTCAGCATCCAGACTCTCCTGCTGAGTCTGTGCAGGTACAGGAGGTTTTTATACCCTCACAGTTTACCAGTGCGTAAGTCTCACTCTTCCTATCAAGGTTTGTTCTGTGTCCCTCAGTGTCCCTCACCTGGCCAGACCACAGGTCTTTGTGCCCTTTGTTATGCAAAGGGTTGGCAGTTCACACCCTCTTGTCTCTGGGCTCCCACTCTGAGCTCACTCTGCATCTCAAACTGCAGCTTGCAAATCAATCTACCTGCACCAGGTGTGCTGCTCAACACTACACTTGTCCATACAGATCTAAATGATGCAGTTCTGAAAAGAGAACCTGTGATCACTTCCAGAAAGAGAATCAGTAATGTTCTGTTTTAGAGGTAGCTAGTTCTGACCCTGTTAGAGAGGTTCAGACTGTTTTAATTTTGCATTTGGCTTTGAAATTCCCTTCTTTAGTCTGGTCAGTTAGTACTCTGCAAGATATATTAGCAGCTGTTTTACACTTCTGTGATCACAAGTAACTTAAATGACAGATAATCAATAAACTGCTTCCTTTCTACTTATCCTTTTTATAGACAGATATTCAGAGCTACAAATCCAAGCATATCTCCTCCCACTGGAGACAGTGACTGATTTAATGATCATTTATTTCATGGCAGTTTACTTTAGCTTTTATGAGGGACATTAGCAAGAACTTCTTTAATCCAAGTCACCTGTTACCTCAGCTAGATCACCTTTCTGCATGACCCAACCCTGTGAGGTAAACAACCCATCAGTTGTGGAGTACTGTGATGATAGAGATTTCTAGAATCCCTGTGCAGAAAACACTGAAATCTGACTGCCCTGGCACAGATGACATGCTGTGTGGCAGGAGCAAGTGGGATTTACACTGGGATGTTACATGTAGCCGTAGCTGTGCCAAGTCCCTTGTGTTGCTAATACAAATATCTTTGTGCAGCTGAGTGTGGAGTGTGCAGATGAGCTGCTCGTAAATCCCAGTGTAAGAACTCTTTTTGGCTTTGTGCTGAGCAGTGTTGTGAAGATGTGGACCACTTTCAAGAAAGCTCCATGAAACCTCACCTGCTTGAAGTGGTTATGCTTCATGATGTTATCAGGGCAAACAATGCATTAGTACTAAATAAAAATGTTCAACTGGTTTCAGCTGGTTTTTAATGTAGTTACTAAACTTCATTTCCATATGGTGGGAGAGATTTGAATGCTTGATCTTTCTCTTCTGTTGAAGACAGCTGTAGGAGTTATTTATACTGCAATGATGCACATCTGTGAGTGTGTTGTGCCTTTGAGGTTATCATTCAGCTGGCTGTAGTCCTGTGCAGCTGCTGGATCACACCCTCCAGTCACTGGACCCCCAGTGAGGAGGAGCTGACTTTCAGAAGTTTGTGTGATCCTACCTATGAATCAGGCACTGTGCTTGCAACAATTCTTTAGGGAATCTTTGTGGGGTTAAATAGTGAAAACATAAATCAGCTCTACAGATGCACTGGCGTTTCCTGTGTGTCCAGAGAACACAAGCAGAAAGGCAGGAGACATAAGGAAAAATGGCTCTCCTAGAAAAGATGTCTTTCTGCCTGAAAACAGAGCATGGCACCTGGTTAGAGAGATGTCCCTGCAGTGAAAGCAGAACCCGCCGCTGCTTCCCCATTACCGGTTTAACCTGCCTTATTCCCCATCTTGTACTGCCATCTGCTGGCTCTGACTGAATGGCCTCAGCGTTGGACCTTCAGTACCTGTGGTGTACTCTATTCTACTACAAGTTTTGATAAAAACATCATTTCTGCTGCCCTTGGAATGTTTCTCTTCCTTTCTGTTTTAAATCTCTTTGATTCTCTCTTAGCTTTTCAGGACATGTATATTGAGTTATGTGCAGAAAAAGAATGGCTTTTTGGATCAGCTGGAAAGAGACAGAGCAGGCAGTGTTTCTGACAATGCCCCTTGCAGGATTCCTCCAGGAGTCCAGAAATTCCTGAGAAGAATAAGGAAAAGGGCTAGCTGTGTAGAACAGGGGAATGGGACTTGTTTTAATAGGAAGTGGCTCACTACTTGTTACCACAGACAATGCTGAATGTGACATGTTTTCAGAGGAAGGTGAATTCCATCAGCACCTCACATCTTGCAGCAGTGAGATGAAGTGGGATACCATAGAGTCATAGAATCGTCAAGATTGGAAGAGATCTCTCAGATCAAGTCCAACCATTAACTTGTCACTATTGTAACCCCTAAACCCTAAGCTGTATCTTCCAGCATCAGATCCAGACACCTCTAGACACTTATAGGGATGTCTGGATTTCCACCACCTCCCTGGCAACCTATTCCAGTGCCTGAACACCCTAACAGGGAAATTTGTTTTCTAATATCCAGTCTGAATCTCCCCTGTCTCAGCTTATGACTGTTTCTTCTAGTCCTGTCCCTGCAGGCATGGCAGAAGAGACCATCCCCCACCACTCTCCAACCCCCTTTCAGGTAGTTGTAGAGAGCCATGAGGTCACCCCTGAGCCTCTTCTCAAGGCTAAACAAACCCAATTCCCTCAGTCCTTCCTCATACGACATGTTTTCCAGACCTATTTTGAGCCTCATTGCCTTTGGCTGGACTCACTCCAGCACCTCAATGTTCTGTTTAAATTGAGTGACCCAAAACCGAACACAACACTGAACAACTCTCCAGCCTCTCCTCCCCCAGCCTGTAGCACTGCATGGGTTTGTTGTGTCCCAAGTGCAGAACCAGCACTTTGCGTTATTGAACCTCACGCAGTTGTCCTCAGCCATTGACCAAGTCAGACCAGGTCTCACTTTAGAGCTTTCCTACCCTCGGGCAGATCAGCTCTCACCCAGCTTAGTGTCATCTGCAAACTTACTGAGAGTGCACTCAATCCCCATGTCCAGATCATCAATAAAGACATTAAACAAGACCAGCCCAAAACTGAGCCCTGGGTGACAGCCCCAGCTGGGTACAGCTCCATTGACCACAACCCTCTGGGCCCAGCCATCCACAGAGTTTTTACCCATCAAAGAGTCCACCCATCCAGGCCTCAAGCATCCAGAGCTTTTAGGAGGATGCTGTGGGAGATGGTGTCAAATGCTTCAATGTTCCTCCTGTCCATGAGGATTGCTGGCACTGATCCACAAAATTTCATAAACACAAACCATCACAGGTTAGGGAAGATCTGAGTTGCCTCTGTCAGCAATATCCCTCATGAGACACACAGCACTTCATGATGCATGGAACAGGAGGGCACTGACAAGGCACCTTCAGACAGGGCTGTTGGGATGGAATAACAGAAACACAGTGCTTGTGTAATAGTGAGCTTGGGCTGTAATTGGGACGAAATCATGGATAAAAACAGGAGAATTCAGAAAAGTCAAGTATTAAGTATTGCATTTTGGCATTTTGAACACAAATATGATTTATTTATTTGTTTAGAAGCAAGGCTTATGTTTAGAAGAGAAATGCCCACAACCCTCCCAATGCATGGAGTAAGCAGGTTCTGCACAAAGAAAGGAAAGCACAGATTTTCAGGTTATCCCAGACCTCAGAGGCTAAGACTGTAAAAGCCCTGCAGGATTCAGAAGACAGAGCACGGGAGGGATTAGCCACTGAAGGAGAGAAATTCACAGGACAGGATGAAGGACTGCCTACAGCCCCCAGTGGGAAGCAGCAAGATAAACTGGAGTTCAAACCCAACCCCTCCAAGGAGGCCAGGCTGCCATCCAGGCACCTCTCACTTGGGATCTGCAGGAACAACCTCCCCTGAAGCCAGGGGCATAAAATAGCCCCATCAAATATCTTCCATATCACATCTCCCACCCAACTTGTAAAACCAGCAAGTTTCCTGGAAAAGAATGCATACATGGTTGTTCAAGGCAGATACCCCTAATCAGCAGATACTTAAACCCAGTAACATTAATCCCTTTTTGCCTCTGTTCCTCATTGCCAGAATGGAGATGATAATCCCAGCTCTTGCATGATGCTGGATAAAATACATTCATCAATGCATGTGATCCATGGATACACAATGGTAAAAGCCCCACAGGATCCTGAAGAAAGAAGGGAATTAATAATTCTGTGTCTAGTCTGAGAGTTATATAAAATGCATTAAATAATAGCCTGAGCTGCACATCAAGTGAAGAGAATGAAAGGAGCTATTGAAATCTAGCTCATTTGCTGAAAAAAGGCAGGACCCTGTAGGGAGAGAAATATGTGATCATCTAATTAAGAAACATATAATTATCCCTGCACTTAAGGGGGCTGAACTCTAAGTTTACAAGTGACCTAATTCCTAGTATTTCTTAACTTTTCCTTGTTTAATTTTGCAGCTTTACTGTCTTTTGTTGAATGGGTTTCAGTTCCCTTCCAAATAGTAAAACACCAATAAATCCTAGGCTGGGGAACAGAGCTTTTCTCCCCCACAGCCACTCTGACTAATCCGAGTGAATAGCAGGTCTAGCTCTCCTGAGCTTCAGCTCAGCCACCCTCCATGTGGGGAGCCAGAGCAGCAGCAGACAAAGCATGTGGATTACAAGTAAGAGGGTGTGAAACACCTACTGCCAGGCTCTCTGCTCTCTCCCAGCCACTTACGACTTAGAGATGTGTGTGCCGTTGCAGGGTACAGTCGCACAGGGATCGTGGAGGTGTTTTGGGATGGTTGCAACGGAGGGATACAGGTCCTTTAGAAAGGACAGGCCAAGAAGACCTGGAGTTGCCCTTATGTCAGAGAACAGCTGGAGTGGCTGAGGATGGATAATGAGCTAGCATAAGGATGCAAGTAACATGAGGATTAAAGAACAGATGAGTACAGGTGATGTTGTAATGGATGTATGCTATAGGCTACCTGACCAGGAAGAACAAGCAGATGAAACCCAGAGGTTGGTGGTCAGTGGCACAAAGTCTAGCTGGAGAGCTGTAACTAGTGCTCTACCTCAGAGGTCAATACTGGGTTCAATCCTGTCCAACATCTTCATTAATGATCTGGATGATGGGGCAGAGTGTATCCTCGACAAATTTGCTGATGACACAAAACTTGCAGGAATGGCTGATATACAGAGGATTGTGCTGCGATCCAGAGGGATGTGGACAGGCTGGAGAAATGGGATGACTGGAACCTCATGAAGTTCAATCAGAAGTGTGAAGTCCTGCACCTGAGGACCAACAGCCTCAGACACTAGTACATGCTGGGGGACACCCACTGGGAAAGCAACTTTGTAGAAAAGGACCCAAGTGAGCTAACAGTGTGGCCTTGCTGTAAAAAAGAATAACAGTACCTTGGGCTGCACTAGGAGTGTTGCCAACAGATAACTTCTCCACACTGGTGAGGCCATAGCTGAAGTAGTGTGTCCAGTGCTGGGCTCCCCAGTACAAGGGAGACATGGACAGTCATCAAGATGATGAGGGGACTGGAGCATCTCTCCCAGGAGGACAGGCAGAGAGTTGAGGCTGTTGAGAAGGCTCTTATATGCAATCTCTAATCTTACATGTGTGTACAAACACCTGAAGGCAGGGTGCAAAGAGGAGAGCCAGGTTTTCCCTGTGGTGCCCAGTGAGAGGCCAAGAGGCAGTGAGCACAAATCAGAACACTGGAGGTGTTTTGGAAACACTTTTTTTACAGTGAGGCTGACTGACAGTAAAAAGAGAGAGGTTGTGGTCTCCAGCCTTGGAGATTGCACCAGATCACCTCCAGAGGTCCTGCCAATCTCAGTCAATCTGTGATTCTGTACTGTTCTCAATTTTATAAGAGTTATTTATAGCTAGTGGATAGGAAGTATTCAGAAAATGCAGAGATGCAGAAATTACTCTCCACATGCAACAATTAAAACTTTAATTACCTGAGCTGGTGGATTAATGTCTTCCAATATAATTTTTGAAAAGACCTTGAATACTGAAGCAGAGAAAATGTATTACAAGTTGTCAGCAAGAAAAGGAAAATGAGATTACTCTATAATTCTTATTTTTTTTCCTATTAAAATAATCGGAAAAAAAACCCAGAGGAAAACACTGCCAGGATTCTATCTAGTACATTTCCACAGCTTGCATACTGTAGGGTTTTTACTGAATGGGTTTTTCAATAAACTCTAAAATTAACTTGAGGACCAAAAATGAACTAACAATTGCACTGAAAATAAATTTGATGTATCAGGTGCATGTCAGTGTCTGACTTTTGATCATGCGTTTGACCGAACATAATTAGCCTTCCTCTCCAAAGTCATTCAAGACAGCAAAAAAGGTGAGAGATACAAGGGCAGTGACAAGGAAATGAGGCAGCAAGGGGGAGCAGGGGCGAAAACGAGACATCGCAGCGGGTGCAAACCAGAGGACACCGCGGCAGAAAAAGTGCTCACGCGGAAAAAGAGGAAGGAAACAGGAGCGACAACCCCAGCGCACAGCCCAGACACCAGCGCGGGCTGCTCCACGAAACGCGAGTGCACACGTGTACCAACCGGACTGCGCGGCCCGCGGACAGAGAGACCGGCCCAGGGCACAGACACACTGACAGACACACGGACAGACACACACAGACAGACTGACAGACACACTGACAGACACACACAGACACACACACTGACAGACACAC
>NW_008667456.1:0-208 GCF_000695815.1 Acanthisitta chloris | reverse complement strand
CCACACAGACACAGACACACACAGACACATGCACACACAGACTGACAGACACACACAGACACGCACAGACACACGCGGCTCTGCCTCTTGGGCTCCCACGCGGCGCTGGCTCAGTGCGCTCCTGCACATCTACAGGTACCCGCGGTACTTGCCCGTGCGGGGGGCACAGCCATGCGCAGGACACAGCTCCGCTCAGGGCACAGCTCCG
>NW_008667455.1:50413-149412 GCF_000695815.1 Acanthisitta chloris | reverse complement strand
TAATAATAATAATAATTGCTGATGCTCTTTTATTATTATTATTGTTGTTCTTTTGTTATTATTATCCATTTATACTGCAGTCAGTCCTAAGCATTCCAGACAAGGAGTAACAGTTATATGAGAAGCAAAAAACAACAAAATAAACCAACTCTAATAGAAAATGTCTGAGTCATAAATAGCTTAAAACTGAGGTAATTCAGTACACTTCTACCAGATAACACCCTTATGCACATATTTGACTCTATATTAAAAATATATGTCCAAGTTCCACCATTAGTGAGAGGAAGAGTAGAACCTTTTTGCCTAATTATCATAATAAGATCTATGTCATAATTATCTCATTTGCCTGAAATACATGCGTATTGTTATTACATTGACTACTTCCAAAGCTAGACCTTCTAGTTAAACTAAAGGGAACATGTAGGGCATGCAGAATTACATGGTCCCTAACTATTAATTTTGTATGAATTTTATGAAGTGTTGCAGAAAACAATTACCAGTTCATTTAGAAGTTTTAGATATTGACAATCATAAAAGCTAAAATAAATTCTGATCATTTTTAGAGAAGACCTCATGTAACAATATTAACATTTTTTAAAATTTCATTTTATTTTGGCTTATGCAGTCCATTTTTCTCAGCATCTCTTTGTAGCAGCTGGCAATGTTTTTATTCTAGCAGTTTTATTTATTCTGTTTCCTATGGATTTTTAGGAACTGCGGCAAGCAGGGATGATGCAATGACTATGACAACTACAGCAATACAAGCAAAGAATGGTACAGGGAGTTGAAAGGAAAAGGACACTTAGGGGATCTGAAAAGGCTGAAATGGCTGCTAAGCATTCAGGATAAAAGCATTCCATAAATGTAGTAAGTGAGGAGCTAAAAGTTTGGGCTTCACCAGCAGAACTGACAGTAGCCCAAAGCAAGGTAGATAAAATGGCAAATAATGAAAGAATCAGAATTTTTAGGTTGTGATATTCTCCAAGCATATTAAAACCAGTGAACACATTAGGATATTCCATTTCCTCAGGATCTTGGACATATTTGTCCTGAGTTAAAGGTTAGTAACTGTACAAGCAAACATATGTACACTTCAAGGGCAATAAAATATAAATAACACCAGGTCCTTTGTTTACAACAACAACAGTACTACTGACTCCAGGAGGTTCGCTCTGACTTACACAGGCTGAGGATTTTGGCCAAACTTACAGTAACTTTTAAATTGAGAGAAGTTAAGCCAACACTGAAAATGTCCAGAGAAAAACAGAGAAAGAGAAGCTGTGTGAGAAAGGGAGAGAGAAGTGGACACAAGAAGTTCCTGCAGAAGACCAAGGCAAATATACAGCACCGGAAACAGGGGATAGGGTGAGGCAATTAGCACACAGTAAGATCACTAGAAACAGGACCAAACTTTGTAATTCCACCTGCTGTGATGGACTACATTCCTGGCCCTGTTTTCTTTCATCTCAACTTTGAATTGTGCATTCCGGAAATTATAGATGAAGTCCCAAGTCAGAATCATCTCAAATGCACACAGAGATACCTCAACATCAGGCAGAATTATTCCATACAGAATGGGCTGCCTACCTCAAAGATGTACAATCATACCAGTGAAGGAAACAACCCAGATGAGAGACTCCAAAATGAAGGCATAAGAAACCTAAAAGCAAGTAAGGTGTTTTTCTAAAGATATGGGTAGAAGGTGAACAGAATAAGCAAAATTAGAGATGAAATCCTAACCCATAATGTAGACCACATCCAGATCTGTGAAAGAGAGATTAGAATGGTGAAGGAAAATCTGAGGTAAGCCAGGGCTGCCAGAGAGTGGGAAGAATAGAAGGAACTGCTATAGGAAGTTGCTGTACAGAGGTTGTAGTGTGTGTAACAGGATGCTGTGGGAGTGGATGGATTGCCACTTCACAGCCATTGAGAAAGAGGAAATCTGGAGTCTAGCATCAGAAAAGATATTGAACTGAATCTCAGTGCCTGTGATAGTTACATATTTGGAAGAATGAGACCAAGAGCCAGAGCACATCCAGGATTATCTGTACTGGGTTGTATGAAAGATCAGGACTGTGGCTTCTAAGGCATCAACATTAAAAACAGTAATACAACACGATGTTGTGTTTACTCTCTGAATTACAGCCACTGAAATCATCTTTTAGCTGCTCAGAATTTTTCACAAACATAACAATGAAATACATAACATGTAAGAAATAAGGCAATAGAGTTTGTTTGGGATATATATAAAGAGAGCACAGTAGAGCTACTGAAAAATTGAGAAAAACTCTTATAAGCTTTGTTGAATTAGATTCTTTAATAAAGCAATTTTTATTGGCATCATTCAATACTGAAACTATTTGATCAATGGGACGAAGCATTTCCTCTGAAATGTTGCTTGTATTATACATGTCCCAGTGCACTTACCCAGACACTCCTGTGCTGCTCCAGCTGGGAGCAGAGCCATGCGCAGGCTCAGGGCTCTTGGGTTCAGAGTAAAGGTAAAGGCCCAGCTGTTCTGCTTGGCATTTACTCCTGATGATTGCTGGGAAATCTGCCAGGTGTATGCTTAGACAGCACAGGCTTTTCCATAGAGACTGTTGGGAGAAAACAGTCCTCTCTGGGTAAAACACAGGCAAACCCATCAGGGGATCCTGAGTTGGAAAACACACAGACTTTGCATCCATCTTCCTTATAGCACAGGTGGTTCAAGGCTCATTCTGCATTGCAGTTAGGGAAAAAAAAATTAATTATTTTAGCTTTTTTTTTAGCTTTTTTTAAAATAATCCTTTTAGCTTTATGAACGTGTGCTTCCAATGAAAAGTTTGAAATAACAGCTTTTTCTCTAGAAAATTCCTGGAAATAACTGTGTTACTAGTGCTAGAAAGATTTATCAGGGGAATATAGAGCCTGGGTCAGCTAAAAGCATGTGATGTATAGATATATATATAGAGAGAGAGACCACAATGGGCTCTGCTTCCCGGGTTACGAGCTAACAGATGTGCTGTATGACCCTTCCAGCCTGCAGGATTCCCTTTCCATGGGAACCAGGTTTTGGAAGAGGGATGACAACTTTGCAAATATCTGTGTCTCATCCCAACATGAAGTCTTGACAAACACTTTTTTATTCAGGAGCTGGTAAGTTTTCCCAACTCCTGCTGTGTAGACAAAATCTCCAGCAGCTCCTGGCTCAGGCATAGAAGCCCCAGGTTGTTGCATGCATTCTCAAGGTGGATTTCTTCTTATCTACCCTACACCTTCAAGGTGGCCATGTGAAAACTTCTAGTGTAAACATTCTAAGCAACACAAGCACATCCCCACATACACACCTGCAAATATCTTTCATGCCCTCTTTTCATCAGTTCTGTGAATGAAACATCACTGCAGCAAACATTCAAAGAAAAGAGATGCAGTGATAGTCATCGTCTGAGTGAACTCTCTCATGCTAAAACTAACTTTAACCAGCACTGTCCATCTCTTTACCCCAAGGTCCTTTGAGTCTACAGGAGTTTTCTTCATACATGGACTACTGAATTTCGCCCATAACTCTCCTTCCAGGAATTCTAGATTAATCTAAAACTCTAGAACAAATTATTTTATCTTACTTCATTAAATTTTCCAAAGATGTCACTTTGCAGAAGAATAAAAAGGCCTTGAAAAGGTCCCACCTGAAAGGTTAAAATTTGCCTAAGTTTGGCATTGTTATCATTATCAATACCTACAACACACCCCTCACAAGCCTCAAGGTGCTTCACAGAATTAAGTTATACTTATTTTCAAGGAAGTGAGAAAAGTCCTGTCACCTACATGATCTGAAATGAGATTTTTCAAATCCCTTAGAAATGTTCAGATGGAAGCATTTTTGCTCTACTGCTTGCACAGACAAGAAGAATTCATCTTTTTTATTTACTTTCAGCTTCCCTGCCTGTGCTCTTGAGAGGTCCAAGCTACTTCTACTCATCCCTGTTCCCTTCTTCTTATGCTCCCCTCAGAGATGATGTTCTAGCTAAGCTGCTTTAGGTGAGAGCATTCATGATACAGTGTCTGGTGTCCTACTTTCTGGAAACAGGTCAAGCATAGGTGGACTCTCTGAAGGTGTTTTGTAATATTCAATGTCTCTTGGTACCTGATAGGCAATCCTTGACATCTTAGTTTTCCTCATCTTCTCATTTTCGGAAATGTGGTTGGGGACAGATTTTCTTCTTTGTTTTCATGACTAGATTTTTACAAGTGTATTGTTTCCTGATGTCTAAATTCTGAATTTGTTTGGATTTTTAATTTAGTATAATGCTGCTAAAAAAAGGATAAGCCTAAAGGAGATCACCAGAAGGAATCATTCTCTGTATGAAGGTGGAATAAAATCTGTGTGAAAACAGAAGGGTCTGGCTTCTCTGAATATATAAATGCCTTAAATGCAATGTTGAAAGCTATCCATGGTATCATACAGACCTATCAGTTAGTTGAGCTGAACTCTCTGTGGAACCAGTAAACATGTTTAACCAAATTGTAGTCCATGCAAATCACTTTACATAGCTTTGAACTTAACTCCCATTTAATCCTTACCCTGGTTTACAAGGAATTTTCTTTCTCTACTTAATTATTAGCTTTTGTTTGGTTTTATTCCTTATCATGGCATGATCTCTGCTGTAGGAGGGGCAAGTTCCACATCAGACAGCTGTTCCAATCAAAAAAAACTAACCTAGATAAACAAGTCTCTAATCTGGAGGCATATGAAAGTTCTCCAGACAAGGTCTGCTCCCTGCTTGGGGTTCGTTTTGCTTTCTGGTTCTCATATATAGAGGCCTGCTTGGGAAAATCAGACAGACTGTGTCTGCTTTGAATTTATCAGGAGAACACACACACAGAAAACAAGAGTGTTTAGACTCCAGGCTGCTGGTGAATGCTCAGAATTCCCCACTGTCCCAATGCCTGTAGAGCTAGTTGGCATATCTTCAATAAAAAATTACATCAGTGATGCTCTGGAAACTCAATTGAGGCACAGGAATGACAAGAAAATAAGCAAATCCGCAGTGAAAACTTTGGCAAAAATTCTCTACTTCATTTCAAATGTAATAGCGTTCCTGGTCTCTAATTTCTATTTTATTTTTAGTGACAAATGAATTACTAGTACTACTCCTCTTAATCTATTTCTTTCCATTTCTCAGACTCTTTTGGGGAGTGGTATAATTTTAGGCTATAAAAATGTACACCATCTGGTTTATATATAATTGAGCCACTCATACACACATTTTTTAGATGTAAAGCCATGCTCTAGACAGAACTGGAGAAAGGCTGTGAGAAATTATACATTGCTGAGAGCAAAGATGACTCCATCGCCTCTCTAGGCATGCCCCCAACTGCCCATGGTAAAGACTCACAGTATCATATCACCTTGGGTGAGAGGTGACACAGAGGCAGAAGGGACATCCACACTGCATGTGGAAATCACTCTGGTGTCAAAACATGCACTTAAAGAAACCCTTTCTGGGCTACCAGTCAAAGTATGAGATTAACCATTCGAGCAGGTGTGGATTTTATTGTTCCCTAAGTGCTCCAAAGCAGAGGGGAAGGTAGTGCTGGCTTGATTAGTTTCTGCTCCATGAATTCATGGTCAGTAAGTTGGCCAATAAGACCAGCTGGTCAGTAAATCCAGTATTTGGGATTGGTTAGAATTGTGATATACAGGATGAAATGGGGGACTTGGAGAGCCAACCACCCTTTTTTTTTTCCCTGCCTTCTCCCACTTGCAGAATAACGTGCAAAGGTCCCTCCTGCTCATGAGTGACAGTCCAGCTGTGTCATGTATTGGCTTGGATTTACATCTCTGGCTCAGCATCTCCACACACTGCAGTGGGAGCCATTCACTGAGTAAAATGTCCGTTCCCTAAATGTGTTTCCCTGAACACCTGGAAGGGAGTGATCCTAAAGGAATTTGCTTTTCCTCAGCATATACCTTAATGATGTTTCTTGCTGTTCTACTGTCAGTAGCAAAGGACAAATCTGTGAAGTTTGGATCTTCTTGCCAGTTTGATGCCAGAGATCATAGCAAGCTAGTGATCAAGGCAGGAACAAACATCACAGTCAGAACAGTGAGCAAATGTGCTGTGTTAGAAGTTAATGAAATACAGTTGGCTGCCACTGCCATTGGGCAAACACAGGCTGGAGACTTTCAGCACAGCAATACTATATTTACTCTAAATGGCTTTACAGCAATAATTGAAACACAATATGCAATTAAAGCATATTTACTGCATCCACTTGAAACTTGTGAAGCTGATGAGGAACACATTCATTCAGCAAACCTATCTCACTGTTTACATTGCTAGCTGTGCTGGCAGAGACACAGACAGAAAAATTGCTCTGAAGAAAACAGCTCTGCCACTGAGAAATGTATATTCCATCATCCTAAAATGCCTACTAATGCAATCAGCAGCACAGGATTCAATGAAACATCAAACTAATACTGGCTTTACACAGGTTTGTACATCTGCTGCCAATCTGTTGTCCGTTTATGCTCTGTTTGTGGCCCAAGGGAGTAATTTCTGTATGCAGGCTTTACTCTCACCACTACTGCTTTGGAGAATGGCACTCTAAAGGTGCACAGTACTGGACACAGGATTTTTTATCTTATATTCTGCTCAGAAACAATATAATTCAAGGCTTTGGAAAGATAGCTACTTACATTAATGTGCTTTAGATCAAATCCTAGCCAACCTGCATACTACCTAGATGCTGGCAAATAATGGAAAGAACCCTGCAATTGTTTTCAGAATTTGTAATCGCCTAATTTCACATTCCTTCCCACTTTTCCATCTTAATTTCCAGTCAGTGATCGTGCATTTCATCTTAATATTTGGAATGTATTTAGAAAGCTGACTTGGAGTGCTCACACTAGCTGAAAATATGCCCAAGGTGCTTTCTCTGGACATTTATGACAAATCCCTGATGATTACAGGCATGGATTCCTCACCTAATCCAAAACAGGCACACTTGTCATCTTGCCAAGTAGCAACAGTCAATAAGGGAGACAACTGAGAAAATTTAGAGCTGCTCCCCAGAGATATGTGAAGCCTGAAATAGAGACACTTTTTGGTTAGGACAGTGCTTTCTGTTCTGCCTCTCTCTAGCACTTTTCAGAAACCTGGCAAGAGATCTTTGTGGAATAACAGAGCCTGGGAACTTCTTTCCTACATGTCCATTCCATGTACTTCCCAGGCCCCAGACAGTAGAAAGGATAGGATCTAAGGTGAGAAGGCATCACAGAACATCTAACATACAATACCACCATGTGTCTGACAGGCAGGGTCTCAAAACCTCCTCCCTGATGGAAGAGTCGCAAACATTACATTCTTGGATGATGGATTTATTTATTCCACCTTTTCCCATCATTGTCCACAGTCAATTACAGACTGAATAATGTCTTAATTGACCACTAAACAAGCCAAAATGGCAAGAAGTCCTGTCCCTTATCAAGTTACATTGTAACACAAAAGAATAGGGGAAGGTCACCCCTGCACTGCTGGCCAGCTGAAAGGGGTGCAGAGACATACTTAAATTCCACAATCTTAGGGACAAGTTTAATTATGAACCATCTCCACTAAGCACAGCCTCACCAGTTGCTAAGTAAAATCCACATCAGATAAAACACTTACATAGACCTATTTTTCCTTCAACTCTCTCATAGAATTCCTCCCACTGCAATACTAGACTAAGTGCTAACAATGAATATCATTAATTAAATTGTCTTTTAATGACTCAGGAGGTGAACTCTGTAAAAAGGAGCAAAGGGACAGAAATCTGGATTCAGACAATAAAAGAAGGATAGATTTCACTTCGTTTTAACCATCTGAAAAAAGAGCATCTGGTCTAAGCTCATTCTTTGTGCTTCAATCAGCCCTTTCAAACAAAGGAGAGAAGCAGATGCTTACAGAAGATAAAGTTGGATTACTTTATGTGAAAAGAGGTTTTGAAACACTTAAATATGAAAAGGACAAAGTATAAGAAGAACTGTACAGAAAGCAAGGAAATGCAGCTTTTCCCTTTTACAGAAACTCAGACATGATCAGAATAACTTCTGAAATCTTCTGCCTTCCTTAGGGTCTTGCTTGCCAGAATTCAAATACAATTCCAGCAGTTGCAGATATTGCATGCAGATCATTGAAAGGTGGAACTGATAAAACACACTTCTTTAAACTGAAGAAACAGCTCACCTAGACATTTGTCCCTAGAAGACAGGAGGATCTGTAAGCAGAACCAAAAATGAGTGTAATATGGCAGAGCAGAACCCGCAGCATTGCACCATGGTCCAGGGATGGAAAGATCATGCAGCTGGAACTCAAGAAATTGCCCATGACATACTTGCCTGAGTTTCATGTGTGTTCACTGGAAAGATCACTTGTTCAAGCCTCTCCTATCAAATGATGTGATGTAATTTGAAATCAATTAATTCCTTCTACGAATTGAGTGCATTTTTTAAATCATCTGTGAAGTCTTTTGGACAAAAGAATTTCACTGGCATCATAATCTGTGGCCTGTTCATTAAATAGTGGGCTGAGAAACATTGCAGAATGTGAAGTGAACAATTTAGCTAATAAGGAAAAGTTCAGACTATATGATATGAATTAGATCATCAAAAATGCATAGGTAAGTGATGATTTCAGTATTAATGTGTTTTTATTTGTGGTTCTGCAGCTGTCTGAGAAAAGAAATGTTAAGAAGTCTTTATGCCTTCTTCCTTCCTTTTCTTCCCTTCCTGATACAGGTAGGCTGAACACACTCTTTATTAGCACATCTCATAATGTAGTTGCTTATTCACAAACAGCCTGATGGGGCCAGTGGAACCAATAAGAGGAGAGATATCTGGCAAAAATGCCAAGTGTAATAAGAACAGACAAGCTAAAAGACAACTAAGAAGCCATAGACAAATGACCAGGAGTGTGTATTGATGTTGTGAGTTTAAAACAGCATTTTTACTGCATGTAGTAAATACTCTGTTGTTTGTTTGCACCCGCTATGCCTTGGCATAAAACCTTTTGGAGCAGGAAATAAAAAGCATTCCCACTTTCATTAAGAGATCTCCTAGCTGGAAGGCAGAAACAAAGTTAAAACCTTTGATGTGGTCCAGTCAATAGAGGTGGAAACATGGCTCCATGCTTGGTTGATGTTGGTGTTAAGAAAAAATGTCTCTCCTTGACTTATTTTTCCAATAGATTTAGCCTTTGTTTTGTAGTGTGGAACAAGACTTTTGAAAGCACTTTGCAAAAGGAAGAATTCAAGAGAAAGAATTTGTGGAAGAGAAGGAGACCAGGCAATAGGATTCTTGGGATAGTCAAATTCCTCCTTAAACAGAAAAAAAAATGGGTTCAAAGTCTTGACACAAATTTGCATCTTCCTAACTGAGATGGAATTATGTCATCCATACCTCAGACTTCATAATGGACTTAAAAACTCCTTTAAATGATATTGATGCCAAGTCTACCTCTCTGTAAATAATTATGCCATTTACAAAGCAAAGCTTTTCAACAGAAGACGGTCCGTTTGGAGAAACAAATGGGGAGGAGATTATACTGCATTTCTTTGAAAGAGTCTTTCCAGTATTCCTCACCTTCATTTTCCCAGAGGAATTGCATAGCTTCTCTGATATCATCAGAGATGTGGTGAATAACAAAACTCTCCTCGGGTTACTCTATTGAAAGATGAACATCTAGAGGTGGAAATGGAGAGTTAGGACTTGAAGTTCTTTTTCCAGCTTGGGATGAACTTTGGCTGCATCTCTATCTCCATCACACCTGAACTCACCTTTCCATAACTTCCTTACCTTGTCTGCATGTTGTGAGACTTTGTTCTTCAAGATTTGTTGTGCAGGCTCTTTCACTCTATGGAAAAGTGAAGCATTATATGTTGGACTTTTTTTTTCCAGTGGAAACAGCTTGGCAGACATCTCTTCAAGGACAGGAACGATGCCTGTGTTAAGTTACCATTCTTTATCTTTAACTTGTCCTGTCAGTTTTCTGGCAGACCACAGTAAATCTAAAACATTTGGAGTTGTGCAAATTATTTTCCAGACTGTCCTGTCACAGTTCAAGGCTGGAGCATAGTGAGTAAACAGATATGATTTGGAACTAGAGCTGCAGTGTCAGACTAGCAACCTGAGCTTCGACACTCAAAAATATGCTATAGGCAATTGCTTTTTGATGTTGTCCTTAATCTGTATAAGATTCAAGGCGATAGTGTGCTGGTCTGTGAAGATACTACTCAAGTGAATGAAAAGACCCCTATTTGCATCATCTGACAAATGTGTCTTGTGCAATTACTTTCCTAGCCAAATAAGAGGTGTTTTTTCAAATGTTCTTCAAGTTTACTTCAGAAGATTATTTGACAACTTCAAATGGGTGAGATCATAAAAAAAACAAGAATCTAACTCAATGACAAATAATTTTTCCTAATGGAAGGAGATTGTAAAGAGGGTGTTAGGATTCTTTTTTCATTCTTAAATTGATACAAAATGGATTACTTTCTCTAGGGGGAACCTGTAGATTTTAGGTATAAGCAGGCATTGAGTAGGTCACTTGTTTATTCTTCAGTTGTCTCTTTGAGAAGTTTTTAGAGAGTAGTAACACAGTCATAGTAAATATAAAATGACAATGTATTGAAGACTGGTGATTTTCTGATTTCTGACGGGCTGTCCTCCCATTTTGGAGCATGCAAAAAACCCCCAAAAAAACCCCCAACAGTAACCAAAAAAAAAAAAAAAAAGACAAAACACTTACAGTTGTGAGGTTTTGCCATGAAAACAAAACTTCTGGGAAAAATAATTGCATTCTCAGATTGTATATCCTCTGACAAACTCCTGGGAAATTTTTTTTTAAAAAGGATAGTCCAGTTCAGTTTTCAGAACAAAACAAAAAATAAACCAGTCACCTGGGTGAGTATCCATCAAGAAATTCTCAGTTCAAACCAACTAGAAGGAAAAAATTGAAATTAAGAGCACGGAGCTGGCGAGCTGAGCTACCTCAGAGCCAGGACTCAAGTTCCCCAGTTGTCGTGATTTAACCCCAGCAGCAGCCAAGAACCACACAGCCTCTCACTCACTTCCCCACCCATGGGATGGGGGAGCGAATCAGAAGGGTAAAAGCTACAAAAACTCATGGGTTGAGATAAAGACAGTTTAATAGAGAAAGCAAAAGCTGCACACACAAGCAAAGCAAAGCAAGGAATTAATTCACTGCTTCCCAAAGACAGGAGGTGTTTAGCCATCTCCAGGAGAGCAGGGCTCGTCATGCGTAACGGTTCCTTGGGAAGACAAACGCCATCACTCCAGATGTCCCCCCTTCCTCCTTCTTCCTCCCACCTTATATACTGAGCATGATGTCATATGGTATGGAATATCCCTTTGGTCAGTTTGGGTCACCTGTCCCAGCTGTGTCTCCTCCCAGTCTCCCATGCACCCCCAACTTCCTTGCCAGCGTGGCAGTACAGAAAGCAGCAAAGGCCTTGACTCTGTGTAAGCTCTGCTCAGCAATAACAAAAACATCTCTGCATTATCAACTCTGTGTTCTGCACAAAACCCTAGCCCAGCCCCATACTAGCCTCTGTGAAGAAAGTTAACTCTACTTCAGCTCAAACCAGCACACCAATGAAAATCAAGAGCAAACAGTCCTGTGGTGCTTTGTCTAAGACCTGCTCTGCAACCCTGCTCTGCTATTAGACTCTGCTCGGTGCTTCAGGAGGAAATTCTGAAAGAAACCAATGGAAATTTTAAGGCATAGTTCTAAGAAAATGATTATATCTGATTCTAAATGGATTTCTGAGACGTTTTCATATGTCTAGATAGGCATGTAGATGGGTGCCCTTCACTCAAAGTGAATTCAATTCTGTGTGAAATAATCAGTCTCTACACTCAACACCATTCTTGGTCACCAAGCTCTCCAGAAAGCAGGGAGTCTGTGTCCATGCTCTGCAATTCCCTTCCTTGCCAATACATAGTGGCTACATGCAAACAGCCTGCAGTGTCTAAGACCTGTTTGGGAGTTGGCAGTTTTAGGATAAATCATTCCAGGTGCCATTCTAATGATTTAACAGTAAAAACAATGCAGTTCTAATGGCCAGAAAACACCCTTGGGCAACGAATTTAAGGGTAGGGCTATACATGATGAAAATCAGATTATTCAGTGCTTTTCAAAACAATAAATCCATGCCACAGTCCTCACCCTTCTTGACCCCGTGATTTCTGTGGGAGATTTTTCTGCACTCACTCACCTGTAGCCTTTGAAAGCTGCTCTGAGTATGCTCCAGTGTTTTTGAACTACTTAGTAGCTACAAGAAGACAAGAAATAAAAACACTGGGAAGAAAATAGAAAGGAGGATGCAATGCCAGTATAGCACAGCAAGAATGATGGGGTTTTTCATCAGTAGGGCTTCAGTCTTTGTTTCACAAGTCAAAACCAGTAAACACCTCATGACTTTCCCTCATGAAGAGACTGGGGAAAGAAATCCTCACCTAGTAAAAGATCAGCATTTGTCTTTCTCCTAATTTTGCATGTTTCAAGTGGCTATGAGCCAGAGTGCTGTACCTGGGTGCTGTCTGATGCTGCCATTCCGTCCAATTCCAGCACAACTGCAAAAATAATCCACAGCATACACCAGACATCATAGCAGAGGTATCCACCAAAATGCTAAAGCACACATACAGTAACAAAATATTTCTGATTTCTATCAACATTCAAAATAACCTGGAGCACTTAATGCATTTAAGCAGAATTATGGAAGCCTTATTCAATGTCCTTTATGTTTTCCTGGTCTTTTTTCCCCCCTTTACTTGATGGAGTTAATCTATGTTTCTATAAATTCAGGGCTGCTTTAGGTATGGATTTTCATGCACTTAATAACCTACAAATAATAACCTGTGTAATAACCTTAATAACCTGTAGAAATCCCTACAAATATGTACATATTAATAACATATTTAACATGCAAAATTATAGTTATCAATAGAGACTTAACAATTTGACCCCTATTTGTAGCATGCAAAAAAAGGTCCAGGTAAGACCCTGAGATACAGTGCCATCGATTTTGTATTGTTTATAATGTGTAAGTAATATTGTTACTCTCTTGCAGGTCATTTCTATTTGGGAATTTCCTTCTGTGAAAACACAAAACAGTAAAGGTAGGCTAAAACAAACCAGTTGTTTCTTTGCCCTGTGCCATTCAGATGCCCTGCAGAGGCATTTCAGCAGAGGAGAGCTATGCTGAGGCTGATATAATCCCAAAAGTTTGCTGTGAGTAAGCACAGAGACAGCAGAACAGGATTTGTCCAGTAACAAACTTGAGTTAAAGTTGTCACATTTTGGGCAGACTGGGATGTCCAGTAACAAACTTGAGTTAAAGTTTTGCCCCATTTTGGGCAGACTGGGGGAGTTGCTGGTTATGTTTCCAAGAAATGGTAGTTATAGAAAAAGTTCTTTTACATGTGAAGTACAAGGATTTGTTTACAACAGAGCAGTATTGTCTTGAAATATGTGCCTGTGCCTCTTTTCAAGTAATTTTATATATATACATATATACACACATATATATACACACACATATATATACACACACGTGTGTGTGTGTGTTTCTGTGCATGTATGTGTGTATTCAGACGTATGCAAAACTCTTACCATACTCAGTTACTCTTCTGAATGATGCTATTTATGCAGCAAATATTTGCGTTGACCTGCCTAATCACATTTTATTAGGAAGAGACCTGAGAAGATCAGTTTGTCCCTCCTTAAGCTCTGAATTGGGATCAGGTACTCTGCAAGAGATGTTTCTCATATTTGATCTTAAATATCTGTAGAGGTAGAGATTCTGCATTCATTCTTACAATAAGTTCCAGAGCCTAATGCCATAAAAATCTCATTCCTGAGTGTGTAAGAATCTCACAGGACACAGTTCAAATTATTTCTTCCAGATTGCATCAACTTTGCTTTTGCCAAAGCACAGAAACCACTCACTTGGTTTTATTACATCCCTATAAAACTCTTTGGTGTCAACTAGTAACACAACTTATGTAAATACTTGCATAACCTTCCAGATTTGCTGCTTCCCTGATCACTACATGCTGTTTCTTTCAAATTTCCAATATACCTGAAAACTATCATATGTGTGACAGCCCTTTAAGATTTCTAGTGCTTAACTTTATGCTGTACTAAAAAAAAAAAAAAAGAAACCATTATTCTTTGTTTCCAACTTTTTTGACAGTTCCAAATTCATGAAAGAGCTTGACATCTCATGCATGACTATTTCAATTCTTTAAAAAGTCCCCTGCAACAATTCTTCTGAGACCTTTAGAAACTCTGATAAATTATAACTGCTACTGTTCCTTTATCTACTCTTAGCTAATATGTTCAAAAGATTTACCTGAAATATTTTTCCTTTTGCAGAAAATGCTTGTATTGATGTAGATCACATGAAGTTCATGAAGGTGCTTAAAATCCAGTTTCTCATTTTTGTCTCAACCAGTTCCTTTTCCAGTTATTTTCTGATCCACTTTTAAAAATTGTGACCTTTGAAGAAGTATAAGTAGTTTCAACTTGTATTGTGCCTTCTTAGAGACCTATATATGAAAACAGGTGAAAATGTTGTTCCTCTCTCTGAACACATCTGCTTCATTTTACATTACATATTTTGTCTCAATAACAAAGATTATAAACTTGTCTGCACAACATTTCATAAAAGTTTCAAGAACAGAAGAACAAATAATAAAGACCTGTCTCAGTGTTTATTAATTCACATCGAAGTATTCATGTTTAATTCAGGTACTTGATCAAGGACTGGGAAAAGGGAATTCTGTGAAACATTCACATGTCCAGCTTAGCAAGTAAAAGCTCAAAAATCTCCATCTAATGGTTAAAGACTTTACATCATAGATGAATCAAAAGAAAATAAAAGATCTCCTAAATGCAAGACTTTTTATAGGGAAAAAATGGAGAACAGTGACTTTTAGACCTCCTGGTAATGAAGCAAATGAAAAAAAAAGTCTTCATATTCTTCTTTCCGGGTGACCTCCAGCATTCCTCTTGTGTGGGCAGGGTACACATGTTTTACCCAGAGTCTGGAGCTGCAGTTTGGCACTGCATGACATATGCAAAACCTCTCAGGAGCTGCAGGCCTTTGGAAGTTCACTCTGTGCTGCACACGTGGTAATTCACTGGCTTTTGCATGTTGGAGGAATTGCCTGACAGCCGGCATTTCTTCCCTCCAGGCTGCTGCTGGAATTCTTCTGCTTGCTTACCAGAACATATGCTAAAAAAAAACCCCAACCACCCTTCTCTGCTATTTGGCACCTAAAGCCTTATTTTAATTTCTGGGTGCAGCTTTTTCTCTGAACATATTGCAAAATACCAGTACATTACCCATCTGTTCCAACTTGGTGTCTTCAGGGCTGAGTGCTGTAGAGGAAAGGTTATCATTAACTTTTTCTTGCTTATCTCATTGGAAGCTCACTGGGACATGAAGTTTCTGCTTTTTCTACAGACATGGCATCCATGCCTGGTTTGGAGTCTGCAAATCTTGACCTGTTATTTTTGCAGCCTTGTATGAACTTTTAGGCATATGGCATTCCCCTGGGCTTCTTATGGCTGCTGGTGAAACAATTGACAGTGTAGAGCTCTCTGTACAGGGCTCTGCACCACTCAGACCAGGTACTCAGATCCACAAGGGTCCCTAACATGAGCCCTTAGCCCAAAACCTTTCACAGCAATGGCTCCTCCAGCTCCAAGCAGCACAAGACAAGACTAACATCCTACAACCAGTCAAGGGACTAAGAGTGTCAGTGCATCCCAGCAATGCCTAGGCTAACTTTAAATTTGTTAAATAGATAAGTTCAATTGATCCTAGGAAATAAATCTGCTTTAAGAAAGGACAGAACTTCCCCTGAAATACTGACAATCACTGCCCTTGTGAATTGGGAAATGCTTTCTCAATCACATATCTGTAGAGAGCTGTGATAAGATTTGTAAGTTTTTGAAGTCTTTTAGTAAAAAAATGGCGTTTACTAATCTGTAGATACATGTATGTGTTTAAGTATGCACATGTATAGGTGCATATGCAAGCAGATAAGTAAGTATGTATGGGTGTGTGCATATGCTGGTGGATATGTGCTTATGGATGCAGGTGCACATCTTTCTACTAGTCAGTTAAATCCAATGTAATGAAAACAGGGTCATTTCAAAGACATTATATTCCCACAAGTGTTATGAAAATCAGAATCTGGGTGGAGCAAAAATACACTATGGCTACATCTACGGTGGTGAATTAAACATGCCTCATACTGTTCTGTGCTCCTGAAGCCAATTGGCACAGAACACATAGTTTCCATACTATTAAACTCTCTTACCCTCCCAAAGAAGGTGACCATGTCCATGTGCCTATTTTAGTGGACCATGGCCTCTTTTAACTCCTAAGCAGCTCCTGGGAATTGTTTAAAAGAGTGCTAGTTTTCTCTGGTCAAAACTATGCCAGCCGATATTCGCACAATTTAACAGCATAGTTGATCAAGTTCCAGTGCTTGGGAACATTCATGAGTATTGTTTAATTTATTAGTGTAGTGGCAGCTTCTGTGTGCACCCAACTGAGAAGCAGGCTGTTCTGTTAATTCAGGCCGTATTAGACATCAGATTATGCCCAGAAGAGCGATGTTCTGAGTGCCCCAGCAGTGGGAAACTGCTAAGATTGGAGCTCAGACTTTGCTAGATGTCAGAGGGAACAACTGGGCTGTATTAGTTCCACTACTCACAGCCTTGCTTGTTCTCTTCTGTAACTAGTCAGTGCATTTGCTGCAGGGAAAGAATGCATTCAAGGTTGAGAGAGGTTGTCAGATGGGCTCTGAGAAGCACCCACACTTGTGATTTCCCAGGGATAACAGAATCCCCTGCTTTGTGCAGAGTTCTGCCTGGAAGTTGGCAGCATAGACATATTGCTTGTTTTGTCAGTGGCTGCTACAGACAGTGCTACAGAGCACCTGAAAATGCCTGTTCCTGGAGCACTTATGCACAACAGTGGCAAAGTTGTCAAACACATATCTGTGAACAAGCTGAATGAAGAAAAACTGAATGAATAAAAGCTGAATGAAAGACTGACAAAATAGACGTTTGGCAGGGATGCTACAAAAAAGACAAAGACCTATAACTTCTCAGGGAATGAGGACACCCCTGTTGTCATATTTGTACTGAAAGTACTCCCTCTCCTTGTACTTCTCCTGCCCTTGCTGCATGTGGGAGCTGCTCTTTGCACAGAGGGGACATCTGTGAGAAAAGCCTGTGCCCCACAAACACCAACACAGGTTTGCCAGACTGGTGTGCTTACAGGTCAAAATGGGAAAGTGAAGAAAAAGTCTAAGTTATCATCTCAATAGTATCATGAGAAGTTTAAAGTGACGAGATCCTAGAGTGCTGTCAGGAACTGGTAGCAGAACACTGGGAAGAGATCAATCAAAATACACATAGTTGCAGGACAGTGGTGATGAGAGGCCAAATCAATACTGCAGTCCCCATCTGCAGGCCAAGAATCCAGAGGATGCTTGGGCACTAGAATGAGCTCCCCAGAGAAGTGGTCATGACACCAAGCCTGACAGAATTCAAGAACCTTTTGGACAATGCTCTCAAGCACATGGTATGATCTTTGGGATTGCCCTGCGCAGAGCTGGGAGCTGGACTTGAAGAACCTTGTGGGTCCCTTCCAGCTCAGGATATTATATGATTCTATGAACTTATTGGGCAAAGGAAAGGCTCTGTGCTGAAGAGTTTGAGGTTTAAATAAACAATTCCTGCAATGGGTTGAATGAAGATGTGTAACAGCCGAAATTATATGGCAAGTCAGTGACAAAACTAAAACTTCTGTTTCCTGATTGCCTGTCTAATGACTGACCCACGTGTTTGTGATGCCTATCAAATGGACAGGGCTAGACACAGAGGCAGAGAGAAGCAAGTATGAATGTGTGAACACAGAAAGGAAATATTGCTGTACCTGAGCTGAACATTGAACTTCCTGCTATTTCTGTTAACTGAAAACTTTCCAAAATAAGAGATTTCCATAGGAAAATGATTCACAAGACCAACAGTTTGTAGGAAAACATCAGCTTATTTCAAATGTGATATGATATCATAAAAATGCAGTATTTCAAATTTTTTACCTCCTTTTCTATCAGAGGTTTTAGATTTTGTGTTTGAAGTAATAAGTCTGAACAGTCAGAACATTGCAGGGAAATAGCTTCAGAGCATTTAATTTTGTGAAAAGTTCCCAAAACACTCCCCACTGGAGTCAGGACAAGAGTAAACTGAGGGTCCAGGGGTGTATTGGGGTATTTTTCATCAGTCAACCAGGGGAAATATACAGCCAGGGTACATCTGTAAACCAACTGATCTAATGAACTGCACAGGGATATATGGGCATACCCTTTGCAAACAAGGCCTTGCATACACATGCCAACACAATTACTTTGCTTGGATTTTCCAGGATAAAGTGGAATGTGAAGTAGTCTGTAAATAACCAATAAATCTAGCTTCCAGTATTTTATGTGGTTCTACCTTAGTCAGGAAGGAACTTGGGTTTTGTAAAACCTGAAGTTAATGCAACTAGCTCAAATGTGGTGCTTTAGTGGAAGAGAGAATGGAAAAGGTTTTGATTGTTCTGCCATTCCCTAGAGGGGGTCTTATCTCCAAATAAACCTTTTTAAAAGCTTTAACCTTATTTCTAAAGAAAAACAAACACATCCAGAAACTTAGGTGGACTCTTTCCTGTTTAGAACAGCAACATTCCCAAAAAATAACATCAACAGAAAAAAATGGTTGCGCAGGTGATTGAAACAATCAGTTCTCTTCTCTCTAATTCCATGTACTAAGCAAGCTGTATGTCTGCAATGAACTATTTGATGTAAAGACTAATTGTTATTTCTGAAAGAAAATGAGACTACAGTTAGATTGCACATTCTTCAAGGTTTGGGGAAAAAATTCAGGGGTAAAACTTCCTTTCTCACCTTCATCCTTATCCCATGAAAAATAGTTCCTGGGTTTTCACTGAGACTTGTGGCACTGAGTCCAGAAATGTTATAAATCTGGTGCTGTGTGTTCAGAACAGTTTGTTCAGCTCTGGGTCTAATTCTGTGTTGCAGTGTGCAGCACAGACAAAAATTGCCACATGGCTTATAAGGAAACTATAGTAATAGTATTGAAGAGGTTTTATTTTATCTCTCTTTGTGAAGGGAAAATATGACTTTGCTAAAAGAATGATTCCACTATGCAGTCTTAAAGGCTGAATGGATGGTAATGTATAGTTGACTTCAGAGGCCTAAACAGTTGGTGCTTCATTTTTCTGCCAGGGCATTCGTTTTCTCCAAAAACAACATCAGTGTCTGTTTGAATATGTGCACAGCTGTAACGTTTGAATACACTGAATGAAGTGTTGTGTATTAAACATTGGTAATTGTTTTTCACTCGACTGTGACCTGAATTTAGTAACATCTGACTGATGGCTACTACCACAGGATATCCTAATGAGTGAGAGGAAGATCCTGTGTCAGTGCATTTGCTGGAGTTAGACCAGCTGCATTTCTCTTTTGTTTAGTATGTTCAGAAGTCAGCAAGGAAATCATCTGGAAATGGGAGAGTGCCAGAGCTTATCAGAGAGATAAGAAAGCTGCCTAAGTTTCCTGGACCTCTTTGCACTTGGGAACACTCATTGCGTGGCATGCATGGGCAGAGTTGAGAAAGTAAAAACAACCAAGTGTTCAAATTTGTCCTGTTGGACACTGTGTGGTCCACATGTTTCCTATTTCTCTGGCACAGCTGACCCTTCAGTCAGGATCAAGATATAATGTGAAATGAAATCCTGTGTTATTTTTATCTTTGCTCTTTTTCTCCAAGGTGACTTGTCTTTGTAGAGAATCCTGTTACTCTCAGGCATTCTTCTCCAAGTCTCATTCCCATTTTCTGATGAGCTGAGAAGAACTGGAATGTAACAACCATTAATTAGTGTTTTTCTTCAAAGTGCTAATGGTCAACTCCATTGGTCATTTCTCTAGCACAATGACCTCAGAGTATTGTTATATGACAGGCAGTACAAAGAACTTATGCTTGATCTTGATCTGAGTACTTTGAAAAGCACTTCAGCAAAGACATACGGTGTGACTATTTGCAATAACAAGAGACTGGACTCATAACCCGAAGGGCGCTGACCTCTTTCGTATTCCTAAAAAAGCAAGAGAGATCTGCCCCAGTTTGAAACCTTTTTTGGTAGCAACACTGATGTCTTCCTACAAGGCCTCCAGTCATGTGAGTGCAAAACAATTGCAACAGGACTGTGTGAAAGTGAAAGACCTTTTAATGAACTCTTGGGTTTGGACCGTGCACAGGGCTTGAGTCACATCCATGTATTAAGAAGTTCACCACATTTGTTAGGAAAGAAATTAAATGTACATCTGTGCTCTACTTAATCGTAAAGCCAAGAGCTGTTGAAAGGTACAAAGTTGCATCAATATGTTATTTTGTCAGACTGGTGAATTAACAATGCAGGCTAAAAAAAAAAAATATAAGAAAAAGAAATTGGTCCTCCAAAATATAAATATTTCATTGGTATGATTACTTCAGTTCTACCTAGAAAGCTTTAACAGGTTGAACGACCCTTGAAAATAGACAAAATATTTTCCATCCTGAAATGCTTTGTCCTGTCTGAATTTCCTTTTTTACTGTTTTCAGATCAGTCACCATACCAAAAAATGGTGAAACACACCACACTTTTATTGACATTAACTTCCTTCATGTGCTTACTTGAAGTATTCTTATGGCATTCCTCTTCCTTCTTCCAATCAGTGAGCATTTAGTGAGCAAACATAGAAATGCCTGCCCTAAGTGCACTCAGATCAAGGAGCAACACAGTCATTCAGCCCAATGGCAGGGCCAGAAATAAGCTCTAGCCACAAGACTAGGTGATAGCATCTGTAACACAAGATAAATCTTATGCTTAGAGACCTCAGCATTTCAGTTTACAGCAGCAATACACTTTCAAGATGAATTTTCCAATTGTTCCCTGTTGCTGGACTTTGGTTTAGCATTGCTGAATGGCCTCAGAACCAAGATCTGTGTTTCTTTTGGCCAAAACAGAAGATTCAGTTTGAAAGTACATCTCATGTTCTCCAACTGCGAATGATTGTTCAAACAATAGAGCAAGAAAAGGTTAACTTGCTATATGACATGTGAAGTTTATATGAATGCATGCTTCAGGAACTCAGCACCCTTTTTTTTTTCTCTACAGATCTGCTGAATGCAGTCTGAATCTGCACTGGTCTCACTAAGCTCTCCTGGTAGCCAAAGGAAAGAAATAGGAACTTGTAGGACATGAGTCATCTGACTTGATTTTTATGTCATGTCACATTTACATATTTAATTAATCATGCTATAGAAGCACTCATTTCTCTCCACTAAATCTAGGCAGGAGACTCCTGGTAGCTAATCTTGGTCAAATGGGTTTCACTTCAGACACTTTAGACAGTGTGAGATACTAGTGCACTGAGAGAATTGTATAGGCTTTAAGCCTGCTAACTGATTAAATTAACTTGACTGATTCTCTCAGTGACTAATTTTATTTAATGCCTGCCCCACACAACACACAATTGTCACTCAGCTAACTGAAGTGTTTGGTTACCCAACTCTCTTCCCACTGTCTCCTAGTGCTCTCATGGGAGGCCTTGTCCATGGTAGCAGATCAATTTAGGCTTATGTCAATGCTAGCAATGGCTTAAAATGCACCAATGACTTCTCTGAAGATTTCAGAAATCTTAAGAATGAAGTCAGTTTTTAGTTTGGGAGATGTGCTACTTATTGGAAGACTGGGAAAATGCTGAGTGGAGTGTCCTGGTCTTCTCTAACAAAATTAACAAATGTAGAAAACTGTCTTGCCTTACTGGCACATTATACTTTTGGCAGTTTTGATCCTTGCCTCCTCTAGAACCTGCCCTCCTTTCCATCAAAGACTGTTCCCCTTTCGGCCTCCATCATCCATTCATTCCATTACTACTGCCCTTCCCCAGGCAGATGGTGTCACTGTTGGGCAAGGCATAGCTTCTCTTCCTTTCTCAGAAAAGGACTCATTGAGAACGAAAGAGATTTGCTCATAGCACAGGACATAAACGACTAAAACACCTAGTGTCACCTCTGTGTTAGTAGTGTCAGAACATTTATCCCTCTGCTTCCTTTTCAACTGTGATAGATACTGAGAAATTAGACTGATCTCAAACCAGTACTGCAGAACACCTGTTAATGACGCAGGAATTGACTTGGCTGTAGGCCAGAGCTACAGGAGTGCACATCTCCGGCTGAGGTCAAATGGGTTCCTTTCCCTGTGGACTGAGACAAATGGCCCATCACCATGACTACCTCAAAAGAGTCACTGAAAAGCATGTTTGGAAAATGGTTTTAGATGAATTAGCACTTTTCAGAGTCAGAGGTACAATTTTAGTCACAGCAGCATGGGCAGAAGGAACTTGCTGACCATTTAAACCTCTACTAGATGCTGTGCCTTTTGCACACACGCTTTAGTGTTGGGTCCTAACCACAAGTGAGCCCAGGAGAGAACTCTGTTCACTGAGATAATAGTGGCAAATTAATGACATAGATTACTAGGGACAGATGGGGGATTGCTAGATCCTCTTACCTGGTATCTCAGTCCCTTACCTCCTTGGATAGAGACAGTTTCCTTCTAGGCAAAATGTCTGGTCACAATAGTTGCCTTCTACCACAGTACTAAACATGAAGTACCTTTGTCAGCTCTAGACACCTTCTGTATGGTGCTAAACATCACCTATATCTACCAATGCCTGTGGCTTCATGATAACACTTCTATCCCCATCAAGTTTTGTCAAATATCAGCTAGTCTTGTTAGACTTCAACCATGTTGTATGTCTTTGATACTCGTTTTCTTTTTTCAGATTGTTTCCATTGTGGGCCTCCAGTTTGAATACCTTTTTGACTGAAAGTGAAATACAGGAGAATCAACAAATCCTGCCTCTCAAAACTTATTTCCAGTTATTCCCTTACTGTGTTGTATCTAATTTGGATGTTTCATGGTAAGAACTTTACATTTTCTCTTCATATCCAAGAAATGCATGGAGTCTGCTGCCTAGATTCAGTGGAGAGAAATGAGTGCTTCTGTAGCATATTGTCAGGGAGATAAGGTACTTGCAGATCTGATAAAAACATATATGAACTTCATCATGACAATCCCTAATTAAAGAGAGAAATGTCTCATTATCTTTAACGGGCCTAAGAGTTTTACATGCCCACACAATCTGCACTGACAGTGTTGTTACAGTAAGAAGGGTCAACAGTTGTCACCATTAGACACAAGGACTGACCAGGACTTGTTGAAGAGCAAGCGAAAGCATGGATATCCTTGTGCCAAGAGCAGAGGTCTTCCTCATCCGAAAGGAGTAGAGCCAGATAGACTTGGTCTCAACAGTTTCTGGGGTTAAAGCCAAAACATTTCACAAGTAAAGTTTAGGTGGAGGAGGAAAAGTGAGAAAGGAAGCAAGAGAGACTGATGTTAAGTGACAGGCCAGTGCTTAGGGCAGTCACTTCAGCTGGAGAAGACATAGTTCACATCCTTTCTTCAAATCGAGCTAAGCTGACACTTCAGTCTCTGACTCTGCTATCACAGTTAAATGCCCATTGAATGTATATATCTAGTCTTGGTTCTTCTCCTTACAAATATTTGGGGAAAAAAATTCTGGATATTTGTTTCTTTTTCTATCTTCAGTGAAATATGAAAATGGCTTTTGAAGCGTTGTCCTTTTTTTAGTATTTCCCTCTCTATTTTGTGAAAGAGACCTCTTTGTTTTGGGCTAACCCCACCTCCAGTTAACTCCAGTTAACACCATAGACCATTTGGCTTGCAATGGAGTGGAACTGATTTCATCCTACAGAAAGCAGCACTGCACAGACACACTAGTCTGCTCCTGCTTACAGGATCCTGGGGGCTGATCCTCTGTGACAAAAGCTGTTTCTTTCTCAAACTTCCCTTTCCTCTCTGCTGAGTGAAACAGCACTGTCTTTGAAGGAAGTGAGGCTTCAGATTAACGCTTAGTAGCATCTGATCCCTGCCTAGAAAAATACTGTTATATATTTTCTTGTGGCAATACTATTGCCCAGGCCTTTAATTAGCTGCATCCCCAGACTGTTTAGTTGGTTATTTTACCGTAATGGGACTTAACTGAGGCCACAGGTCTCTTGAAATAGACACCATACAAACAGATCACAAATTACATGTTCTTCATCCCAAACAGTGACTTGCCAAAGGTCACACTAGAAATGGATGAAGTCCAAATCTCCTGTATCCCCAGTCCAGACCATTAATCAAAAGACCTTCTCCCTCTCACCTTAATTCCTATGGCTCAGTGATAGTTTTTCCAAAACACTAGATGCAATATGTTACATATGAGATGGAAAATGTGCATTAGCAAGAAACAGAGCTGGGAGTACGACCGTGTTCGTTGGTAGGAAGGTTGTTTTTGTATTTTGCTGACACAGGTGAAATGCAAAGTGAGAGAAATCTGGTTAGCCTAATATTCACTTGATGCACCGAGGGAAGTTGATCAATAAAAAGCTTTATGTTAGACCTTGCATGCCAAGACAGTAGATATGAAAAGACAATGGGGTATCATGAGAAAAATAAACACATGGTTAAATGGATGACTGGAAAAATGAACTTTGTGAAGGTTATTGGAAAACTGAGGAGGATTGTATTGAGAGATGAAAAAGTAATACTTTCCAAAGAAAAATAATTTTTACTGAGGAAAAAAGCAAGCTTTCAAGTAAAAACCTTCTCTTCTGCCCAGAGAAACAATCAGCTTCATGTTCTCAGGCAGAAACAGAGAAGAATAAAGCATATTGATGAATAAAATCTTCATCAGCCAGAAGGTTAGTAAAGTTGATACCCTTTTAAAATCACCTCTGGGTCTTGCACAGATGAGAGATAGTAAATTCTGGATCATCTCAATGGAGTTTGCATATACACTTCTTCAGAGCAAAAGGGGTTTCCCCCAACTCTGGGAAAAGCAACTGTGAGTTGCACAATTGAGACCTTGAAATGTCAATCCCATGAGGAGGCAAGGGTGATATTTACAGAGCTGTTGTAGAGAACATATTTATTGATAAAACTGGCTTGAAAACCATGGAGAAGATAGAGAAAGTGGCACCTTTTGAGCAGTGATACCAATTAGAGGAGAAGAGCATGAGCCAGTATTTTCAAAGAAATATTTACCATCATCCCACTACAATCACCCATAGGATGATAACTGCAGTATACTGTCCAAGCATCCATCCAGAGCATGTTTTGTCTCTTGATGCTGCTCAGAGATGGAGAATTGTTAGTATTCCTGCCATGCCAGCAATAACAGTGGGACTACAGTACACCTTAGCCTCCATCCAGAGGTTAAAACCAGGGGTGTTATTTCATGGAGATTGATTTTTAGGGTTGCAGGAGCAGTTCCCCAATTGTCCACCAGCCTTAAAGTACAAATCTTCCAGTATTGAGTCACACAATGAGGAATGCACGCATAGGATGTACGATCATGCGCTGCAGAGCAGAAGGGATGAGAAGCTGACATGTCAAAATATTTCTAATATCACAGTCCTCAGCTGGTGCAGCAGGCACCACCACAAACCTGTGACATGAAGCTGGATGCCTGTGTTCTCAGCAGTGTCTGGCAGGTGGGTCTTACACAGAAGAGGTGTCTCCAGGTCCCACTGTTGAACGCATGGCTGCTGCAGCGATGGTGCTGGGGAGGGGGTTGCCCTAGTCAGCCTCATATATAAGTTGTGAGATTTGCCTGTTCTTTACTGTAGCAGAAATGTAAGCCACATAAATGTTTAGGATCAAGCTAGAAAGAATAAATGCTTGCCAAGAACCTGTCATGACTTCCCATCATATCTTCATTTCTGAAAGCAGTGAACAAACCACCATTTTCATTCTTAAACAGAATTCCTCCAGAAATGAAACATCTTTACGTTAGAGGAATAAAAGGTTCTCAAGTGAGAACTTACATCAGGTCTAATATAGAAGTACACGAAATCTTGAGTTACTCTTGAAAATTTTCTCGTCCTCACAGTAACATAAGACAAAAACCCAGCCAGCAGTGTAACTGAGTAGTAAGGTGTATCAGTGTATGCTAACATCATATTGGCACTGTTGAGTGTGAATTTTCAGATGGAGCATTCACCTGTCAGCCCATGCGTTTGTAGCATGCAGTGCATTGCATCCTCTCAGGTATTCAGATAAGTATGGGGACAGGCCTGTGTGTACACCAGCTTGCTATGGTGTATGACACCAAATATTATTTTCCCTTTTTCAACCTCATTCACTCTGCCTAACCAGGGAAACACTGCACATCTGGTCTGACATGTTTGCAGCTCTAAGGCTGAGTTGGTAAACGTGTTCCTAGTAGCATCACTTAGTCCCTTTCTGTTCCTTAGGGAAACGAAGGCTATAAGAGAATGCATGAAGCAATGTTAAAGAGATTCATATAATGGAGTCGTAGATTGGTTTAGGTTGGAAGGGACCTTAAAGGTTATCTTGTTCCAACCACTCCTGTCATGGGCAAGGAACCTTCCTCTAGACCAGCTTGCTTAGAACCTGGTCTTGAACACTTCCAGGGGTGGGATATGAACAGCTTCTCTGGGCAGCCTGTTCCAGTGCCTCCCCACACTCACAGTAAAATATTTCTTCCTAAAATTTGATCTAAGTCTTCATTCTTGCAGCTTACAGCCATTCTTCCTTGTCCTATCACTGCATGTGCTTGTGAATGTCCCTATCCAGCTTTCTTGTAAACCCTCTTTAGGCACTTGAAGGTTCTGTAAGGCCTCCCTGAAGCTTTCTCTTCTCCAGACTGAACAATCCCAGCTCTCTCAGCCTGTAATTCATATTGCTGGATTCAAAGACTAGAGTGCTAGGAGGTATGAGCATAAACCAGCAAGGACTAACCAGAAAGGGAGAAACCAAGCTGCACAATCTTTTATCATTTGTCTACACTCCAAGGAGAGAGAGGGAGGGAAGGAAGGAGTGACAGTCAGTCCCTTGGCTCCAGTGGTTTCCTGTGCCTTGTTAAGGTCAGAAGGGCACAGGTCCCTCCCAAGCAGGAGAGAGATACAAACTTCACAGAGCTTCTCTTGAAAATTTCATTTCATGCTCAAGGGTGTGAATGAATGTGTAGAACAACACCCTTGCCGCCCGCAATGTGCCTATGGGCTTCCAGCGGTTCCTACAACAGAGCCTTTATCTTTCTTGCCTTTCCTTGTGTTATAGAACACAGAGTTTCCCCCTCAACATCAGAGCTGACACAGGTGATGCTCAGAACGATTGATTTCAGCAACTCTTCAGAGCTCTTCAGGCAGCAAGGAGTTTTACTCATTGCACAGGGTGGCAAAACCACAAAAGAACAAAGAGGAAAATGGGTTTCCATGTAATTGTGGAAGGAATGGGAGAATGCAGAGTTTGAAAAGCCAAATTACAGCCCAAGGCTGCTGTAAGCATTGTAATGCAAATCAGCATTTTCCTCCCAGTTCCTAGCAATGCCCACAGACATCAATTTTTAATTAGAAATTATCTGAAATATACAGCATGCCCATACATGTGCTAAGACACCTGTGAGAGTCCCCATTCCTCCACTGGGTGTGACAGTACAGAGCAGTGTTCAGATCCAACATGGATCACACTCAGTGAAGAGTCCCACTGTGGGGAGTGAGAAGGGTTTGGAGGACCAGTTGTCCCTTGCCAAGGGAGTGTTGGATGGCATGTGAAGATCAGATTTGTTCCTTTCAGAACAAACTTTTTGCACATGCTATAATGTAAGAAAATTTTTCATGAAGAAAGCAGCAGTGATGCCAGTGCTTTTAACAATCTCCGAGAAGCTTGTTCAGGAAAATGGTTAAGGTATGGTTAAGGTATGCTCATCTTCAACCATTCTGTGTGTGTATTAGCCAGGCTGAAAGTATGATGGCCAATTGTGCTGCTTCTTGCAGGTTCTCATCCAGTGATCAGACAAATATTCCAAGATCTTATGTCTGCCAGTATTTTCATCCCTCCCATGCACTGGAGCTTTTAGTTATGCTGAATCCTGATAGTGAAGACAAATGTAACAAAGCTGTAAGCATCTGTATGCTTTCAACCTGTCTTTTAATGCTAAAAGGGTATTTTGCCTAAAAAAACTCTACCAGGTGAATTCACTCTCCATCTGACATTAAATCTGGCACTTCAAATAGAGTTCTTTCTTGTTCATTCTCACAGTGTCCCTGGGTCCATCCTAGAGCCATAACAGAAGGGTTGCACTCACAGGCAAAGAAATTATGTTTCAGTTCCCTACAAGAGACTTTGATCTGGAGGTTTTTCTGGAACTGAGCACGCACTCAGACTCACTGGTCCTGCTGTACCTTGCAGAAGGATTCCCACACGAATATCACATGTGCTTCTGTAGTAGAGGAAAATTATGGCTGTCATGCACAGCTTTAGACATGGATAGTGCATTCATCTCCACATACAGGAGAATAACCAGGTGGTTCGCACAGGATTCAATCTCAGCCTGTTATAGGAAAGCATAAATTGCATAAGGCTGAAATCATCCTCTATTTACAGTGAGTTGTACCTGACTTGCACTGGCAGGGATGCATTGTACATGGAGTAAAGTAGGTGCTTAGGGAAAACAGAAAGGGTGGAAGCTAACTGTGAATTTGGATCAACACAAATGTTTCTGTATGGTGTTCCAAATCCAATGCTATTTCTAGATACCTAAGCAATAACATGGACCTCGCTATTATGAATTTTATCTCCATATTATCCCTCTAGGGCAAGCAATATACAGTTTCCTCTCCCTGGGGACAAATAACTATACTAGATACGTAGGAAGTGCCCTGAGTACAGGAACATAAAATATCTGGGGCTTCCTGCATGCAGGTCATGGTGTAGTCGTTCCCTCTACTCCTTGCTTCTTCCACCAGCAGAGTCAGTGCTGCCACCTCAGCTGTCCCTATCCAAACATCACAGATGTCTTTGCAGACTCAGCTGCACAGTGATAGAGCTGGAGTGACACAGAGGGTGACATGCAGCTTGCTACCTGCCACACTGAGATGCAGCAGCTTCTAGTGCAGGATGGGGGTCTGCAGGATGAAGAGATGGCTGCATGCAGAGAGGCAGTCCTGTCTGTCAGCTCCTTCTCAGACTGCCCCAATAAACTCAGCCAATTACACTAATGGAAAAATCACATTGAAGTTCTGCCAGTGCTTTGGCTTTCCCGTACTTTGCATCCCTTCATTTCAAAAATAAATGTTTAGAGGTCACCCTGGCCTGATTAAATCGCAGGAATATACAGTGTCTGTTTTCAAAATTTGGTGACTACTAATTAATTTATGTCATCAAACAATTATTTTCTACCTCATTAGCCCATGAAATGTGAAGATTGTGTCAGCACTTTTGCTGGCAGTCTTGCACTCATTAGTTTGTAACCTTGGCCAAAAAAAGAGAAAGAGAAAGAGAGGGAGAGAGTGCTATTTGACAATTGCAATATGTTTTTAAAGCAACAGGTGCTGCAAACTGGAGTTATTTTAAATTCCTCTTGGTGCTAGATGACTGAAATGCCACGACATGGAAATTTCTCTCACTGATGGTTTGATGACTAATATATTATGAAAGGGGGAGTGGGAAAGTGGAACAAAGAACAAGAGGAGGACTGTTCTAGTATACACATACCACAACAGAGTGTCATCGTGTGCTCAACCTGAACGGCAGGACTCACACAAGGCATTTGGGTCAGGTGATGGGGGTTTCACTTCTCACATTATACAACAAGGATGTGAAACAGCTCTGCATGGGAAACTGTGGGACACCACAGTCCAGGTAGCAAGTAGAAGTGGAAAGGAAGGTAAACTTGAGTTACCTGGCCCAACAAGGCCCTGCAAAAGCCATCTACTTTCAAGGAAGTTTCCCACATCTTTCTATATATAAAAATAGCAAACTGTCTTTGTGATCAGTTAAATGTTTATGAGTAGGAGTCAAAACTCTTTTGACTGCTGACTTTCAATGTTAGTTGCTCACCTGATTTATTTTTTCATGCTTCCTGCCCCAGATTTTTTTGGTTAATCTGTGTTAAGATTGATGTTTCTTAACATTTTGATTTTGAAGAGCATTGTTCAGCAGTAACACTGGTCTTTTAGCCAGTGCAGTGCAGAATTCTGCATGGAAAACAATTTCACTAGAAAACTTCACTTTAAAAAAAATCTGAGAGGCATCTATTTGTCAAGAAAATTGAAACATTTGGACAGGACCCCATTTTTCTTGTTGCTGCTGTGCCTAAGATCAATTCTTTGAGTCTTAGTTCCCATCGTCCCATTTACGATGATCATTCTTGCTGAACTGAATCATTCCACTTTCCAGGAGCCCTCAGTCATGGAAGATAAAGCCTACCCAAGAAAGGAAAACTGAAGTACAATGTGCACAAACTACACTTCTTATTGATCATCTCAGACCAAATGATACTTCGGTCAACAGAGTTTTTCCACTCTTAGTTGCAAAGCATCGCTGACCTGCTCTAGTGCTGGTTACTGTTCTGTGTCAAGCAGAAGGTTGGGCAGATGAGTTCCAGAGACCCCTCTAACAAAGCTTATAGGCTATGTAGATGTCCAAGTGGTACTGATGTTTCACCATATTTCATTTCATTTTCTGTCTTGTTTTATCCTGATTTGAACAAAAATATATATTGACGTATTAGAATTCCCAGAGAGCAGAATTTCTGAAGTCTATCAGAATTACTCAGGTTTTAAACAGGAATTTGACTTGCTCTTAAATACCTCTAGGTGATGCCTACTGGCTAAGCATTCCAGTAAAAATAGCAACTTGAGGGGAAAGAAGGTCATGAGTTCAAGGTAGCAGATGATGTCTTGGAAAATTGCCTCTGTCATAATTTGGGCAATCCTGAAAGATTTGCTCATATCCTGTGCTCTTCAAATATAAAGAAAGGTGACTAACCAAATAAGATACAAAAATGCCTAAAATTGATGATTCTTCAGTGACATTCTTTACTGTACCATTAAAAGACACTGGAATATTTTCAGTCAAAAGAAATTTCTTCCAAATACTCATTGAAAACAAAACACTACAAAAGGGTTTCCAGTGATTAAGGCCACTCTTAAAGCTCAGGACATTCTTGTAATATCTGATCTGAGAGAGAAAAAGGCTGTTTCTCCCTAATGCTTTTTTGTGACTTTTCCATTCTATAAAAGTTCTCCCATTTTTTGTCCTAATATCAGTGCCAAAAAAATATGAGTTTTGAGGCTTGATAAGTGATAAAGTTATAGAATGGACAGTGACAAAAATAATTCTGAAGTTGAAATACCAATTTTTCTTTGTTACCTACAGATGAAAATTCCCCAGTTTAGTAGTTTAAAATCTAGAGAGATGTGAAACTCAGCAGTTTCAGTTCACAGAACGTAATGAAAACATTTTTTTTGATTTACATAGGGTCACATTTACATAGCTCCTCTAGAGTTTCACATTCAAAGAAATTAGACATTCAGGTATCAAAACCAGGGTAAAATATTGGCTCTAGCTAACCCAGTGGTAGCTTTGAAACTCATTGTTTGGTTGGCTGAAATTTGCTGAAACTGGTAAATTCACATTGGTGAATTTCCCTGCAAGTCTTTTGATGTTAATGCCAAAATGTCAAATCATCCACCTCATAGAGAAGTACAATAGACTTTAACTATAGTCGAATTAATAGTTAAAACAAGAAATAAAACAGTCCCTGGTAAAAATGGCATAAAATCTAGGGGACTGTAATAGAGAATTATAACATCTCCACATTTTATGAGACTTCTCATTAAGCTCCACAGCAGAGATAAACTTCTCAGTTAAATTCTATGGTAGGACTTTAAAGAAAATCTATATTATTTTATCACACCAGTGGTTGCATGTTCATGGAAAGATTAGGACACATTGTTCTAAGTAGTGTATTAGCATATATTATACAGACCAATGCCTGAAAGTTAGACTTAACCAAAAAAATCCCACCCTACTTAAAACATTTGAACAACTGAAATTTTTGCTCAGCTCTACAATGCTCATATTTGTCTTTCTCACAGAAATTTTAGAAAATCATGCTTTTTTATAAAAAATGTGTACTTTTAAAAAACTATATGTTTCTGTTTGGGTTTCTTTTGAAAGCAGTTCTATCTTCTTGCAACCTCTTGGCCTCTCAGTTTGATATAAATATCCAAAACCATATCACAAAACCATTTGCAGGAACAAAATTCACCTTGAGCTGACAGTATGCCTAAGCATTATCACTCCAAAGAATGGTTTTGGTGGCATGATAAAAATATCTGAAAAGATGGAGTTAATAAATCAGCATCTCTTTGACTATAGTACTGCATAACTTCTACACTGGGCATTTACATCTTGTGGAAAAGCAGTTCATTCCCTCAAGCAGTGATATGCTTTTAGGAGTCTGTGGGTGCAAGATTAAAAGCCCACAGGTTAGCTCTTCTGTTTCTTCCAGTAAATAGACAGAATTTCCCAACATCCCCAAATAGTAAGGGCAAATTGACGAGTCTTGGCAGGGATTGACGTCTTCAGCACTGGAAAATCAGCCAGTGTTACAAGGAGATCCCCTTGTTTCAAATTAAGAAAAATAAGAGAGTTAACGAGGTAGGTGAACCTCCCCCACTGTGTCCCATGCTCTCTTCCTCCACCCTTTTAGTAAAACCAGTGGTAAAGAATAAAAGAAGTTCTGTTTTCTACCAGCAGACTTTGAACCCGCTCAGTCCTCCTTCCTGTATATATTTTCTACTGCTTTTTTTGAGCTTTGTACTTCCTGAACCACAGAAGTACCTACACATTCTGTTTCCTGTCATTAAGATGAGAGTATAAGCTTTTACATCATTTGAGTGATCAAACATCTCATGACCTAGTTCTCCTCTGTCTCACACTAGATCTATCATGCTATTATTTTTCAGATACTACCAAGTTTTAACAGAGAATAGCACGAGAATCAGGCCTAAACACCTCAGGTGAGCCAGCCTACAGAAATTATGCTGTTTATAACTATTTTCCACTCCGACACACATCTGAATGCATGTGATGTGGTTTGGGTTGAGGAGATAAGAAGGCAGCATGACGTCCCTGTTGGAGGAGTATTATTTTAAGTTTATTACTATGACCAATTTTCCCCTTTCCGCCTTCAATTCACCAAAAGGTGCAACAACTCATGAATTGTTTCAATGGAAAAAGAAAGGTGGATTACACAAGCATCCTAAACAAACTGGGACTGGAGGAGGAAAATGTTTGTTTTTGTGTCTTCCTACTGCACATGTCATGGGATTTATTGTTGCAGGTTGCTTTGTGGGATATTGCATAACAACAGCAATGATCAGCACTTGCTCTGTTTCTGAGGCCACCACTCACCTGATGCTCAGCGATAAGCATGTTTCAAGGAGAAGCAGGTCATACCAGGACTTCCTCTTCCCACTCTCCTCCTTCCATCATTTGCTTGTGGGACATGTTTGCTCAGGGTGATGTGGGACAGTGCACCTCTTGACTCCAACCCTTGAGTCCCCCTGTGACCCAGTTACACCCTGTGTTGTGCATATTGCTGGGTAGGTGGCATTTTCACCTGAATTTCAACAAATTTGGCAGTATGCAGTGAATGTCAGTACTGAGACACATCCCTATTAGGGGAAGAAATAACTCTTGTCCCAAACCTAAACTTTAGTTGTTTCCCCAGTTCTAACCTGGAACTTAGCTGGGGGACATGGAAGTTATAATGACCAAAATAAATAAATGGGAAATAACCAAAATAAAGCAAGAGGTCTCAATTAAACACTGAAATCTAGGGGGAAAAACCCAGAAATATTCCAATATCCTTCATCTTGCAGTCCCTTGTGATAAACAAAACCCATTGGAAGATAAAAGTTCAGTGAGGTTGAAATTGGACCAAAAGCCAATACCTACACAGCGACAGGGAAGGCCAGATGCAGTTCATGTACCAGCTTGTGGACAGAGGGTGTATATGTTGGAAAATTATCTGGAAAATGCTAGGTGATATTCCAGTATGTCTATCTCTATTATGCTTATTTCAGAAGAATTAAAATCTCATTGAAGTGCAAAATGCTAAAATTAAATCTTTCAGCACAATTTCCTGAGCAACAGGAAAAATTAAGCACTGGTTGCCATCTACTTTTTATCTCCCCACTCACCTACAGTAAGTGATATTTGTAAAGGAGCAGGTAGAATATCCTGAGGAATTTTTAGGTTTTTTATTTAATGGTGGTGGACAGGTGAGCAGACATGGCTCATGAAAAAGTTTAATGACTGTTGTTCAAGGCATTTGGAGAGGTCACATAAAAAGGTCCCACCGTGCACAGAAGCACTCTCTACTGCACATGCAAAGAGCAGTACAAGACTTGAGCAGGGATGTAGCCCTGTGGCATTTGTATTCCAATGCTTTCTTGAGTCCTTGGATGCAGGATGTTGTTGGAACTGCTTAGTTGGATATGTTATATAGATACACCTATAGTTGCAGTTGATGTTAATGGGATTCAACAGATTCTCTCATCTTTCAAAAGTTATGTCATTATTGGCAGTCACTGCAGACAGACTTCCACCAGAAAGTTTTTGGACATTTGTTCTGCTGACAATGAACGGGAGTTCATTCTTACATAGTATTTATTGATTTCTTCCCAGTGTCTGTGTAGAAGAAAACTTCATTAGCAGAATGGATGCAATATTGCACCTGACAGGTACCAGAATAACAGAGAAAAGAGTTTAACCCATGCAAAAAGGTGTGCTTTTGTAAGTTTTCCTGCTCTGTAGTGAGGCACAGGGGGGTTAAATTTTTTTCATGCATAGGTGAAATAGTAAATCACCCACAGCATTTCAGTGTGAGAACATCTCCCTGTGATGTGGAAATTACAGGTTGAAGGTCTTACTCTACCTAGTTCAGAGCAGGAATTTAAATTTCATTCTCATCTACTACAGGTGAGTGCTGTAACAATTTACTATTTTCTCTAGGGCAACAAATGTTAATTTTAAAAAGCTGGAAAGCTGAAAAGAGACCTGAGAAAGACACATCTCAGAAGATTTTCGTGGTTTGAGTACACATCCAAGACAGGAAAAAATCAGGGTTGCATCCTGTTCTGAAGTGGGTCAAGCAGGAAGTTTAACTGTACTGCAGGTTTAGGAGGCACATGCCATTTCCCAAACAAAGTCAGAGAAAGGTTTCAGCCACAATGAATCATCACATTTGACAGGGAAAGAAAAAAAAAAGAAAGAAAGGAAAAAAAACCCTCCACCACTTCCTTGGAAGGTTTCCAGTCAATTCTAGTATGTGCCTGATCCACACAGTCTGCTGACTACTGTGGGCATATTTCCATTGACCTCAAAGATACTTTTCATCAGGCTCAGGTAAATCAAATATGGTTATTGAAAGAGAATTAAGGATTACACAGAGGGAGAGAGGGAGAAAACTGTTGATTTTTAAAATGAGAGGGAACAAGAAATGTGGTAGACCGCATTTGAGTCAGGAAATATGCATTGGGTGTGGAGAAATTAGAGTTCACTGGGCTCTAAAATTTCCAAAGATACAGGAGGTACACATTCTGAAAATGTTTTAACTTTGAGTCATCATGCTCCAGCTCTTAGAAAGGAGTGAAGAGTAAGTGATGAGGAGTGAAATGAACGGTTTCTTTGCCTCGTAACTGTCCTGGCCTCCTCTCACAATGAAGGCATGCATGACTAACAACATAAAAGACATGAGGGCTTAATATGTAACAAGGAAGAAAGCAAGAACTTTTGAAAAGCTGACCTTTCACACAGATTGGGTATGACAGTGGAAAGCTCAATGCACTTCATTCATCAAAGTGGATAGCAAGATAAATACTCAGGACTGACTTCCAACAAAAGTATTTCCCTTTTGCTCACAGTGGGCAAGAGCATTACAGAGGAATCACTCCAAACTTACCCTTCATATTTGTAGTCAAGGCAGCTTTTACCATCTGTGTTAGTGGATGGAGGATGGAATTATTGACTCATCTTTATGACTATCGAGTCCATGAGAGTGTAGGCAGCCTAACTACAGAGAGTGTAGGGTCCTCCAAATGAGGTAGCAAAAGCTTGTTTATTAATGGAGAAAAATCCAACCAGAAGTCAAATATGAATAACAGGTCAACCATGAAAGGTCCTAGGCACTGATCCCAAAGAAAGCCTGAGAATGGAGACATGGCAAAAGCTTGGGAACACTTCAAAGTTAGCTTGCAAGGCTGAGCTTGGCTATTGCCAAAAGCATTGATTCATTGAAGGTAATATGCTTTGATAAAGCATTTCCAGAAATATCTCCATTGTTTTCCTATCAGTTCATGCCAGTTTCATGCCAGTTCTCAGACTTCAAGCTTTCCAGCTTTGCAAAGCAGGGGATCCCTAGGTTCCATTCATTATCAAAAAACTTTTTCACCCAGAGGAGGAGCTGTAAAGCTCAATAACCATTGAAGCTTTTACAGATAACTAAGAAAGAGTGGCATTCTCCAAAGTACTCACAAGTTAGGTACTTCAAGTCCTTCACAAATGAAAACAAAATTATATTAGTAAAAATGAACTGGGTGCAGCCAGCTGAAGAACTGCAGACCTGACTTTTATTTAAGCCATTGCATGATATAATGAAGCTTGCTTGTCTTTGGTTGTGTTTGTACCACAGGCACTGATCATAAAATGTGAAAAATACACTCTCGTTTAATAACAAAGCAGAAGCCTGATGAAAAGTCCATCAAGTACTCTAATTTCTGTTTCAGCCTGTTACTGATGCCTGCCTCAGGAGTTTCAATCTTAGAAGACTAAGCATCAAATTGTTTCCAGGGAGAAATAATGGGAAAACTATGCTAGGAGTACACCAATCCTATGTTCATGATGCAGAGAAACAGAAGCAGCAGAGTTTAAGCAGCACCAGTTCACATCAGAAACTCTACCCATTTCCTGAGTCATAGGCACATGTCTCACCCACAAGATCATCATTCTTCCCTATACTTTCCCTCAGTTCCTGAGGGCTGATTATGTTTAAGCATACAGAATTACTTTTTTGCTGTTCTGCTTTTCCAGAAGCTTTATGAAACAAGATAACCACATATTAGAGGAAGAGTCATATTGCCTGATGAAGCCAACAGCAGAACTTCTGGTGATTTTGGTGATGGCCTATGACACACTACCAAGCACACATCCTTTTGAATGATGCATAGAGAAATAATTTCTCTCCTTCCCCTCAATTTCACAGTCTATACCTTGAAAGAAAGCAGTGTTTTCTTATAGAGCACATTCATATCCTAAGAGGAAAATATTAGAATAGATCATGCATATGAATTTGGGAATATTATTCCTATGGGGTTTTTATTATTACATCTGGGGAGGGAAAGGTTTGAATGGAATAATTCCTACTACATTTAAATCATAGAATCAACCAGATTGGAAGAGACCTCAAGGATCATTGAGTCCAACCCTAAAATGTCGGGGGAATTCTACTGAAAATTGCTAAAAAACCTGAAGACTCATAGGGTACTATCCCATAAGAGATATGTCTTCGCTCTCTGTCTCTCACAGGAAAAGCAAAGAGGGTTGAAAAGAATGCAGCTCCAATAGAAGGAAGGGTGGTAAAATTGTGCCTTCTCCACCCCTCCTCCTAAAATGTGTGTATAATATTTTTACACAACCTTAAAAGTAATTCATATGTAGCTAAACATAGCTATCCTATCCTCAATGGGATTGCAAGCAGATCAATTAGAAGAAACAGACTGCTGCCCTATCATGAAAAGAGGCAGGGGCTGGTACTGTGTGTGCTCAGAGGACTGGATTTTCCTTAGGTGGCCTCTAGCCAACAGAAGCAGTGAGCTTCCCCCTGGCAGAGGGACAGAGCTGCAGGGATAGCCAAGCTATCCTTGGGGGCTACCCACCTCCTCTGCTGATGATAAATGGTACGTACATTGACTTGTAAAAGGAAATGACCCCATCACCCAAGATTTGGTTTTGTTAAAACCCCACCATAGCATAGAACTGATTTGCAAAAGGGGGAGGTGACTCTGAGCGTTTGTAATGGAATAACAGTGCCAACATTATGGCCAGTATAAATAATGCCTTAATGCATTAATCCATCTTCAGGCAGGAGGATTTTAAGGTCTAACAAAACACCTGAATACAAACCAAATCGCATGTAGTCACAAACAGGGCTGGTTCCCTTTGCAAAAATTCTGAAAACGGAAGTTAATTTAGGCTGCATTTGCCACTTTGGAAACTGCTAACATAAGGAATGCAAAGCAGGCTGAACCTGTGCTTGCCCATTTGTGGGCTGTTGAATGGCCCAAACCAGTGGATCAACAGAAACAACTTGGTGTGTGTATAGGGAAATCACTCCACCAAATCCTCCAGGTTTTGGATTTGTCTTGTTCCATTACCACCCTTACTGAGAACACTGTTTCTCAGTGCTCCACATGCTCAAGCAAATGCCCACACCTGTAAACTAGGCATTGAATGCCAAGAACTCCTTTACTGGATGTGTTCCATCAAAAGAACTAAAACCTTTTTAAGAAAAAAAAACTGGTTTTGCTCTTTCCCACACTCCATTCCTGATTTCTGGGTTAGGCAGGAGGCAGATAATTTTGACCTATACTTGTGTTGCTGCCAGTTTCCTCAACACATTTGTTTGTGCTTGCACTCTCTTTGTTTCAGTGCTGTGTTGTGTAAAGTGAGCAAGGAGAAATCTGATTTCTTGGCATGATGTGATGCATTGTGACCTGGGTTTTAAGTATCTGACAGGTAAGTCCTTGGAATTGGCATACATATGCTGTAGACCAGTGCCCTGAATAACCTAACTTACCGAGTGTAGCTGGGACCAAACCGTGACTTCATTCATTCCTTGTGCACACGTGCTCAGTGCAGTGAGCATTCAGGACTCGCTTGAGTGCATGTCCTGTACTCAAGGGCAGCACTGCACCCTGTCCTTAATATATGCTGCAGAGCTAAAACCGGAAGCTCCATGCCAGAAGATGTTGTACCACATGGGCATTAGAAATTACTGATCAACAACAAAGACTTAATTGCATCTTCACCCTAATCCACAAACGCCTCTGTAACCTGGGCACTGAGTGTTAAGCACTCCAGTGCTGGAGATGCTCAAGATAAAAAAAATAAAAAATAAACCCAAAAAAAACTGAAGAAAAAATTCTGAGACTTCTTGAATCTGTTGACCAAACACATGTATTGGTGATAGCATCCTAAAGTTGCAATATTGCTGTTTTCTGATCAGGCATCTTCAACTTTGTTCCTGTATGTTCATTTCACCTCCACTGTGACCCCATTGCCTTGGGCTCAGCCCTGTCTTCAGTCACAGACTGAAAGGCTGTGAGGAAGGAAAAGCTTATGACCCCATTTCCTACATGGGGGAAGAATATATTTGAAGACATTTATTAGCCTAAACAAACCAGCCTAGCAGACAGCTGTGAAAATCTCACAGGTTTCTTCTCTGCATCATTAGAAGCCCAGATCTTTGTTCCTTAATGATATCAGGGACCAGTAGGATTTCCTGACTTTCCAAGAACCCTGAGAGGAACTCAGATGCTGTGGTAACAGGGCACCTTAGATGTCAGATTGACCTATTGTCTCTGGTGGGAAGAGCACAGGGCAGCTCTGAGCCATAGGGTTTGTTTCTCAGCTGATTTACTGCTTTTCTATTGATGCAGTCCTGCTGTTCTGCAGTTCTGCTGTAGTCCAAGGGATGATTTAACCAACCAGCCATGAAACAAACCCTAGTTCCATAGGATTTTACCAGCTACCTTTCCAGTGAGTCAGGGATAACAGGTATTCTGTAAGATGTTTTATGGCATGCCTTTTCCTTCTCGCATCAAGAAAGCAGTTCTGCACAGTCAGGTGTGTTATTTTTCATGGTCTATGAAGAGAAGGGCTCCTGAAGTTCAAATCTGCCAATGCTTTACAAACGAGAACTCAAGTGCCTGCTGCAAGATGTCCAAAAAGAGCTCATCTTGTCAGATACTTGATTCTGGACTATGGTATCCTCTGTCCAAGCCAAAACATTTATGCAGCTGTAGCTCTTGTCCAGCCAAGTGACCAGCAACACACATGCTGTACAGGACGTGGTGTGTTCCAGCACAGCAGGTCACCCAACTCAGGGTGACTGCATACACTATTCCCTTCTGGACTGAAGGCCAGACTGTGTTTATCTGACTGCAGCCTCACTGTACCAAAAAAAGATAGCTTAGTGCAACCAGCTGCAAACTTTGGTCTTTTAAGTCTACTTCATCCTTCCAAATGCATGTTGCAAACATAATCACCATTAGTAGAGGTTTAGTCATCAGATCCTAGGTGAGAACAGAGCTGATTTATAGTCAGAGGTTCACTACTTACCATTTTAAATGCTCCACAGCAACATCTTGCCTGATATGCTCAGTGCAGGCTCTGTTTTTTGGGGATGTTTTGCAACCTTATTTATCATGGAGAAGCTCTGTCAGTTCCTGCAGGGACTCCTGATGATTTCTGCTTGTCACTGTGTAACTTCATTAGCCTGGTTGCTTTTCAATTATCTGTCAGTCTGAGACCAGCATCAGCCTTAAAAAAATTGATTCAAAGCCTTACAGTCAAATAGTATCAATCTGGAACCAAGAAGGAGATATTTTTATTAAAACTCCACAGAAATAGAGATCATAATGGATAAAAAGAAATCCAACACCACAAGTTAAAGGTAATTCAAAAGAACATTAAACTTTGATACATGTGTGCAAGCAACAGGATCTATGTTTACAGTTTTCTATGTTTCTTTTGTGCCAGATAGCAAAAAGGAAAACTCATCTATTAGAAATATGTATGGGATGGTGTATACAGTAACTAATTTTGCATTTCCTAAGAGAGAAGAAATGTCCCAAGATAAATATTATTTAAAGACTATTGAAAAACACTAAAGGATGTAATAAAGTTTTTATTAATAGTTAACAAGGGACAAACTTAAGGAAAAACCTTGCATCAATTTCCCCCTCACTCCTGCAGTCTGGCATTTTTCAATGTTATTACACAGGGACCCTAAGAGGAAGAAAAGAAAGGCTGTTCCACATTTTATTCATGCATGGAATGAAAAGTGACACCTATTCAAGCAGAGAGGGTGAAACTGTATGCTACAGAACTTACTCTTCTTTCTCCCAAAACCATCTCTTTCCTTAGCCAGGTTTGATGATCATCAGACCCTTTGCTGAACCAATTCATCTCATGAATCCAGCAGAGAACTAATGCTGAAAATGTGTGAATAATTTTCTGCATGAGTTGAACTGACTCAACCAAATGTCAGCTAAGCACCAAAGCATGTAAAGAGGAGGAAAGCCCCAGGTGCAGAAAAGGGAGTTAAGAAAAGAGAGACTGGGTTTGCCTATTTTTTTTTTGGCAGCAGTTGATAACTTCACTTAGAGATCAAAACAGAGGAGGGAACTGAATCAGGTTCATGCCCTCAGTACACAGTCATCCTGCATTTCATATTAGTTATGGCCAAGGCTTAACCCCTCATCTTCTGAGAAGGATGTCTTATGGTCTGAGCTTACAGGCTAGTAGCTGGAAGATTCATAGGCACTGTTCCTTCATGTGTGTGGGAAGGTGTGTGTATGAGAGAATACCCTACACAGCCCTGAGCAGAAGGGAAGTCTGCATTTCCAAGGAAAACAGGAGAATTCAGTCAAACAAATGTTACTCAGCACCTACTTACTATAAAAGGTCATTTTATACCCTAGAGAGAAAGGAGCCTCCCAAAAAACTTAGTTCCTTCATTAAGGTCTTAGAGTGGCAATACTCTGAGGATATGGTTACCTGAAACATAGGGTATACTTAACTTCATTTTTTATGGACCATTATTCCAGTGAGGCACATTATTTTAGACCCTCAAAACAAGTTTTGCTGGCACAAGTGATATGGTGGCAAACAAGCAGCCAGTAGTCAGCCTCGTAATCTGACTTTTCCAAAACAGCCAACATATTATGTAATGACACTAAAAGAAAATCGCACAGAAAACCAAATACTTTCCTAACAAAGTCAAGAAAATCTAAGAGGAAACTTAAATTCACAATCCCACTGTTTAGTATAGTAAAATGTTGGGAAATTTTATCAAATTATTTAGTGCTCTTAAAATGTTGCAAAGCAGAAGAAATAAAAACCAGAATCATAGAATCATAGAATGTCAAGGGGTAGGAATGGACCTTATGGACTATTTAGTCCCAATCCACCCTGCCATGGGTGGGGACACCTCCCCACTAGACCAGATTGCTCAAGATGTCATCCAGCCTGGCCTTGAACACTACCAGTGTTGGGCATCCACTACCTCTCTAGCAAATTGTTCCGGCATCTTACCACTCTCACAGTAAAAGACTTTTTCCTAATATCTAATCTAAGTTCCCCCTCTTTCAATTTGTACCTATTGCCCCTTGTACTATCACTGCAGCTCCTAACAAAGAGTCCCTCCAGCTTCCCTGTAGGTCCCCTTCAGATACTGAAAGCTGCTATGAGGACTCCACCCAACCTTTTCCAGGCTAAACAGCCCAAACCTTCTCAGCTTTTCTTCATAAAGGAGATGCTCCTGTCCTCTTATCAACTTTGTGGCTGCTCTCTGGACTTGCTCCAACACTTCTATGTCCTTCTTACACTGAGGGCACCAGAACTGTACGCAGCATTCCAGATGCAGTCTCACGTAAGCAGAGTAGAAGGGGAGAATCACCTCCTTTATGCTGCTGGCAACATTTCTTTTGATGCAGCCCAGGATTTGATTGGCTTTCTGGGTTGTGAGTTAACACATTGCTGGGTCATGCTGAGTTTCTCATCCTCCATCATGCCCAAGTCTTTCCCCGCATTGCTGCTCTCAATTACTTCCCCACCCAATCTGTAGCTGTGCCTGGGATTGCCGTGACCCAGATGTAGGACCTCGTACTTCACTTTGTTGAACTTCATGAGGCTTGCATAGACCCACCTCTCAAGCTTCTTGAGGTTCCACTGGATGGCATCCCTTCCCTCCAGTGTGTCAACTGCCCCACACAGCTTGGTGTTGTCAGTGAACTTGCTGAGGGTACACTCAATCCCACTGTCCATGTCGCCAATAAAGATGTGGAACAGTATAAGCCCCAGCACCGACCCTGAAGGACATCACTCGTCACTGGTCTCCACATGGACAATGAGCCACTGACCACAACTCTCTGTGTGTAGCTGTCCAACCAGTTCTTTATCCACCAAGTGATCCATCTATCTAATCCAGATCTCTCCAATTTAGAGACAAGGATGTCTTGCAGGACAGTGTCAAACACTTTGCAAAACAGTATAAGCCCCAGCACCGACCCTGAAGGACATCACTCGTCACTGGTCTCCACATGGACAATGAGCCACTGACCACAACTCTCTGTGTGTAGCTGTCCAACCAGTTCTTTATCCACCAAGTGATCCATCTATCTAATCCAGATCTCTCCAATTTAGAGACAAGGATGTCTTGCAGGACAGTGTCAAACACTTTGCAAAAGTTCAGCAATGTCAGTTCAGTTGCTCCACGAATGCTGTGGCCCCATCATAGAAGGCCACCAAATTTGCCAGGCATGATTTGCCCCTGGTAAAGCCATGTTTGCTGTTACCAATCACTTCTTTGCTTTCCATGTCCCTAAGCATAATTTCCAGGAGGATCTGCTCCATGATCTTGACTGGCACAAAGCTGATATTGACTGGCAGGGTTCCATACTCTTCAGTTGTCATTGACATAGAGGGCTACACCCCCTCCTCATCTCCCTAGTCTGTCTTTTCTAAAAGCCGAAAACCTTCCATTCCAATGCTCTCATCATAGGAGCCATCCCACCAGGTCTCCATGATGCCAGTGATATATCCACACAGACGTGCACACATCTCTAGTTCCTCTTGTTTGTTCTCCATATGTGTGTATTTGTGTAGAGGCATCTGAGCCAGGCCCAACCCAGTGTTATCCATCCAAATCACCTTTAAAAAAACCAGTCATCAATGAAATGGAATTTGCCTGCCCAAAACTTCACAGAGAAAGATTTGTTTCCATTTTCATCACTTGACCAGGTTTATGCCTTGCATCCTGATTATTTTAGTGTTTTGTGCCATCCCTGTGTAATAACACCATGTTATTGCAGTCATTACCTCTGTAAACTAAGCCACAATGGCTTTAAAAGAGAAACTTACTTGCTTTCTTCTCTGCCTTCTGTTGTGTTTCCTCCTAGTTCCCGCATCAAATCAGCTGTACATTGCATCTTCAAACTTGCTGGTCTCCTGTCCTTTTTGACTTCACTTTCCTGTTCTGCAATGCTGGACATAGTTTCCCCATAAGCACCTGCCTCTCTGGAAGATTGGGGTGGTATTTGGTTGTGGTTTAGCAGGACTCAGAGTAGCTGAGAAGGAAGAAGGAGTGGCAGGAGGATAGAAGGTTCAAAACCTTACTCAGGTCAAAGCACTTCCCAGCTTATACCTATGCTAAACAGAGCTGGACATGGCAGAGTCCTTCTCCATCAACCCAGTCATTGCTACACTGCACACCACAGACCTACAGATGAGTCTTTGCTGGCTGTATACAAACTAGGGTATCTCCTGCCTTTCCAGGGACTTGTCTAATTTAGTGAAACAAAAATTCACCTTCTCACTGTCAGCAAACTGTCTCAAAGGAGGTGTAGCCAATGTCTGATTCTGAAACATTTTGCACTCAGTTCCACATCCATAGTCTTACTAGAGTCTACTTTACTTCTGTGCAACAGCTACTTGCTTGGGTGATAAGCAGAAGCTGTATTTTCCCTTTCTCCCACTGCGAGAACCCTCGGTAGTACATTCTGTTAAGTTCTATTCATTTTCATCTTGACCTGAATCATGGAAATTGAAGTCTCATCTCACACAGAGTTCTGTTAACCAGAAGTAACTTCAGTAAGGCCAGTGAGGTGTCATTATATGGCCAAGTGCTTTTCCTTCTGGCACAGTAGCACAATGAAAGCCCTTTAAGGCATCAGGGGATCATCTTACAAGGAGGCAATACTCAGTCATATGTAAATGGATTTTTAAACTTTTTATTTTGAACTTATGGAGTTCTGCAAAACAGTCATAATGAAGCATAGTATTTCTCTGCACATTCTCTGGCTATTTATTTGTTAAATAAAAGATGACTAAGGAACATTAGGCCATTGTGTGGCAAAGAAACACAGAGTGGCAACAGCTGTATTACACAGCACTTTGCCCCGTGTAAGCTTTAAAATGTAAATGTCATTTTGGATTTTTTTTTCCAGTTCATAGTGCATGAACTAATGTAACATTTTCATGATGTGAAATAAAGAATGTGTGTTACCTTCCTTCAGTGCAACATGAGAGTTTGGCAGGTGCAAAGTCAACCGTGTATAGGAGTGTATAGAGGGGCAAATCCAGGGCAATCTTGTCTGTGCTGCCTATCAGAAAATTTGATGCAGATGCTATTCCACAGGCATCACTTGAGATAGTGCAATTTGACACATTTCCAGATCATGCCACACACCATGACAGCATTTAAACATTACTGGTTAACTGTCCTGTTCTATCCCTTCCCCAGCCATTTTTTATTCACTAGTAGCCTGGGTCCACTTGATTTTACAGAAGTATTGAACTAGCAATGGAGCACAACTTGACCATCTGTACTTTACTTGCTGACTGAAGGACAATCAGTGAAGGGCTTTGAAACCCATAGAGGGAAGATGCTCTGTGTGGAGAAAATTATTTGAGTGTACCTTGTTCATCACTCTTTGACAAGCTATGACTCAAATACACACGTCAAAGATTAAACTGAGTGAAAAGATGCTTTTTCAGTTTCAGGATTTTTTTTCCCGGATAAATTATAGCTACACTTCACTGTCTAAAGTGCTTATAGCACTGCTCATAATTAAGACCAGAGTAGCACCTGAAGGACTTTATGTGCTAATGGAAATGTCCCTACTTTTTGCAGTCTATCTTCCCCATCTTTGAAGAATATAATCTAGAAGAGGGCAAAATTTGAGGCCTTATTATGATGGTAGACAGGTGCAACATCACTGTGCCTTGCTGACAAGTGACAGCAGCCAAATAGGGAAGAGAAACAAAACAAAAGCCAAAATTAGATCACAAACATAACCTAAAAAATTCTAAGACAGGAAATAAAAAAATGCGTGAACGTATTTGATTTGTTTGAAACATGTTGATATGTTCAAAAACATCTATTAAAATATTCCACTTCCTCCCCTTTCTTCCCACTATTCTGAAAGTATTGCAGCCACCCAGTCTGATAGCACTGTGATTTAGACAAAAGTAACCTTTATGAGCCCCACAGCTGCAGCCTCCCAATGCAAGCACTTCACAGGCACTGAATGAATCATTTCCCATAGACGAGGGACAAGAAGTCAGCTCAGATGGATGGACTGAGAGAGACCAAGGTGATATCAGCCTGACAAGGCAAAGTAGCAATATATGACATATCAAATTGCTTTTGAAAGTTTTGTTGGTGTTACAGGGGAGATTTTATGCTGCCTTTTCATACTGGTTGTTGTGTGACATTTAAAAGAGAGGGACTCAAAGCTCTAATCTCTTTCCAGAGCAAAATGACATGTTTTAGCAGAAAGAGTTGTCTAGTACCTGCCAGATCCATCCACCAGTCTCCTGGGCTAGACTCAGCCATCAAATCACTTAAAGGTTTTATCCCTATTCCCCACAATATCTTTAGTAAGTGATTCTCTCTGTCTACCAAGTATCTCTTTTTTTTCCCCAAGAACCCAGATCCAATATCTTTAGTAAGTGATTCTCTCTGCCTACCAAGTATCTCTTTTTTTCCCCAAGAACCCAGATTACTTCAGATCTTTATCAATCTTGCAGGACAGCAGTGAGGGAAGTCATCAACTTTATGGGTCTTTTCCACCTTTATATGGAAAACATGAGGGGTTTTTAAAATCTATTATTTAGATAAAATGCATTTTACTTTATATACTGAAAAAAGATATTTTACATATTTGGAGAAAGAATACTGACCCCATCACTTGATTTGAAAGTCAAACATCCCCTTGGCCTTTCTGTCACATATTGATTCATCCTTTTAGCAGTAAACCACTTGGAACATGACCCCAGGGAGCTTGCTGGGAACTATTATCTCCTGAGAGGGTCTTGGGAAGGTGCCATCTCTTCAGCCATTGTTCAGACTCTTAGCACCATCCATTATAATGGTTGAATGAGAAACATTCCTATCTCCTTTTTATTTCCCTTTGGACATAGGTATGAGGGAAGTAAAAGCCAGTGCTCTTCACATACTGTGACTTTTATGCTGATTACACAAGGAAAGACTCAAAGGCCTTTCATAACCCAAGGCAGACCAAGACACCATGGCTTTGATTCCTTAATTTCCAGTCTAATTTCGGAGTGCTCAATAGTGACCCCAAGGGGAACTCCACCTTTGAACATCTCCTTTCTGTCCCTGCTTAGCTCTTTTCATGCTGCATCCATTTCTGTATTTCACAAAATCCTGTGTTTGTCTTGGACAGAAAGGGTTTCTTCCCCAACAAGTACTCTAGCATGATACATATTTTTATGTCACTGCTGAATTTAACCAAGTATATATGACCATTGCATTAACTACTTGGTCCTCTTTCTCATCTTCAGATTAATTCATTTCACTAATTGTGAAAGGGTCATTTCTCTAATTATACCATTTTACCCTTGTTGCCCACACCACACCTCCAGAGTTCAGCAATTAGTACAAATTGGAGAGTACAGATGAATCACCCAGAGGTACAATAGCTGCCTGACTTTCCTTATTTGACTTGCAAGAGAGGTTTTTTTTGCTCATGCCACACTACCAGACCTGCAAAGTGCTCTTCAGCAGAAACACTGCTCTGTGCAATGCTCAGTTTCCCTGTCAGACCACAGGCAGGAGAGTCTCATTCGTGTAGGCTGTCCCTGTTCTCACCTTGGGCTGCATGCTGCACTAGAATAGAAAACATGAGTCAGAAAGGTTAAGGGTTAAATTGGTAAAAACAAAAGAGGAGAAAATTCATTCAGAAAACAGTAGTTCCTAACGGGTGAGAGGAAGTACTGTACAATTTCTTGTAAAGTCACAATGGCCAGCTCATCAGAGGAAATCCCTCCTATCAGGGGCTTACACAATGCCTCCTGGAGCCTGAACGGCTGCCAAGCCATGACCATGCAGTTAAGGGAGTGCAACAAAGAACTCAAATCAAGGGCACATTTCCATCTTCCTGTCCAGCTAGCTCCCAACCTTCTTTTTTTTCCCCTTGCATTAATTATTTTATACCAACATAAGATTTCTTAGTGATTCTCTTAGGGGTTTTTTTGTATTATTCCTCTTGCTTTCTTACATGCTGGAATAAGAGCTTCTCTATACAGAAGCAAAGCCATGGTTTTCATGAGACTTGCTGAGCCAACATAATCACACACTGATTTGGAAAGAGGTCCTGAAGCAGCTGCCCCATTCTCCCAGCTTGGCTGCATGCTCTCAACTGCTTATGTTGAGGCTGGCACTCACCAGACCTCCCTCTGTGACCTTGTTAACTCAATAGTCTGCTAAAAAATATCACAGCATAAACCCCAGCAGCTTTCTGCTGTGTCAGCCCTCAGAGATGGCTCTGAATACCAGAACCAACACAGGGCTGTGGAGTGAAGGCCAGAGATGGATGGCCACAAAAACTCTCTCTTTTGGCTATGAGAAACCAGTAATTTGGCTCGGCTCTTCAGGAAACCGCAGCTTCACCATGTCTGTGAAGGATGTTCATCCTAGACTACAGTGTGCTGAGGTCAGGACACTGTTTACATACATGCATTCAGTGAAAGGCTGACTTTGTAGGTTCAGAGATGGGGACTCTCCCGGGATTTCCATCTCCATAGAATTTGTGGAATAATAATTTTCAGTTGGTTCTTCAGACCTCTCATTTCTTCCTTTTCACCTCCCCTTAAAAACATTTTCTACCACAGAGTTTCCAAGAAAAAGTCAGTGTTGATCTCTCATGAATGGAATTTGTCCTCAATGACCAAAGATTTGCACAGCTTTGCCCTATTTAACCCATGCTGGCTTCTCATATTCTTTTTTATACTACAAAGTCTTTGGAGTAAGAATGGTCAATTACAACTGAAATGCTTGTTATCCCATTATTTACTTCTTTAACATGAAAAATCAATTCCCACAAAGGAAGTTACATGACAGTGTCCTCTCCACACCCTTTCTCCAAAGGTTGTGTTAGTCTAGGCATAGGTTTTCCTCAGCTGGCTGTTTCAATATGTTCATAGTTTAAATCAACATAGTCTGTCCGTAAGAATGGTCAATTACAACTGAAATGCTTGTTATCCCATTATTTACTTCTTTAACATGAAAAATCAATTCCCACAAAGGAAGTTACATGACAGTGTCCTCTCCACACCCTTTCTCCAAAGGTTGTGTTAGTCTAGGCATAGGTTTTCCTCAGCTGGCTGTTTCAATATGTTCATAGTTTAAATCAACATAGTCTGTCCTACTCTCTATTCCTTCACTCTTTACTGTCCAACATCCAATGTGCCTAATGTTCAGCTTGATTTTCTGTTCCTGAATTTATGTCCATCATTTCTTGTGCTGTCTTCTACAGGAATGGAAAATAAAATTTCTCTCCTGCTTGTAGTAGTCTCTATATAACTGAAGACTGTTAAATTACACCTGAGTTTTGTCTTCCTTAAGGCTGAAGCTCCAGTTGTCTCAAACTTCTCTTGCAAGTTCACGTTTTCTAGGTCTTGGGCTTTAAACAAATAATTTTATCATAGCTTTCCTCTAGAAGCTTGACAATTAGTCTACCACTTTCTGAGTGTGCTGTCATGATGGACACAGCATTTCCATGCTTGTCTCAAGGATCAGAAGATTGAATAGTTATCATAGATCCTAATGAGAAATAGGAAGCTTATCTTCCTTTTTTTCTCCCCAACAACAGGACATAGTCATCTTGTGTGGTTGAGGACACAGTCTAGCTCAAAGAATTGCTTTCTTTTTGCAGAATTGCTGCCAGATCAGTTACTCCCCTCGGTGTTTGCACATATTCCTAGATGTATGCTGTAGATTATTTCTGGGGATGACTCCAAAGCACAAAGCACAACACTTCTCTGTTTTAAATAGCATCATATTTACTTTGGCAAGGTCCTTTTAATCTTTATTCTTGCTCTCCATCATACCTGTAGCCTCTTCTAGCACTAAGATTGGGGATTTAGTAAGTATATTTTATTGCAGAAGATGGGCCAGACAACAGCACAAGAGAGAGAACAGTCCCTTGTAGAACCACACTTAATACAACCCACTATTTAGAAATTAATAATTAATAACTGCTTTCTGAAAACAGTTTCCCAGATAGTTTTGCTTACTACAGTTCTATCTTGCACTATCTATATGATATCTTCTATTTTCTTGTCCTCTTTCAGTCACAGAAAGGGCATATGAGTCAGAGTAAAAAGGCTTACCAGAAAATTAGAATATTAACTGCTTCAGCATTATTCCCCAAATGCCCTACTGTGAGATGGAAGAAATTCAAAGGGGTTTGATAAGTTTTGTCCAGTTTTATTTCCCTTTCATTTCCTGCAAGATACAGCACAATTAATTCCCAAAAGGACGTGAAAGTGTCCCAAAATTTCTTGAGAGATATACAGCAATATCAATACACTCAATGAGTGCTTCTCATGAGACCATTTCACACACTTCACAAGAGTATCCAAATGAAGTAAAAAGCCATATAAGTAGCATGCTGACAATACTCCTAGACTTTTCCATGACTCATCCTAAAGCTAACTTATTGGAGAGCCTTCTGCTGAGTTATTTTTAGCGTTTATCAACTCATGCATTTTCTTCCTGCAAGCTGTGCAAATTTCCACAAAGTCTTCTCAGAGCAGAGGTTGCAAATATAAAGAGGAAAAAAAAAAAGGAAGTGTCAAATAGCAGATATTCTTTAGCAACAGAGAATAGTGTGGGATTGTCAAGAGATGCTATGTGTTATATGTCATCTCTAATGGTTTTAGGGGAAACAGGTAAGTTTCTGAGTAATTTTGTTTTGTTTTGGGGGTGGGGTTGGGTTGTTTTGGGCTTTATTTATTTTCAGTGGAAATCAGTGGGATCTGAGAGAGTTCATTGGCAGGAAACAGTTCAAATGAATGCACCAGAAATTGATCTTCATACAAAAATTAAAAATACAATACTGATTAGTTTATGAATGTCTTTTGCAGTAAAATAATTTTCACCATCTTCAGTGATTCGAACTGTGATCAAAGGACTGAACAAAGGTGAGCTCTGCATCCACAGACAGCTGCTGGTGGTGCAGGGGAGCAGGATGCACCCATGGGATGTTGGAAGAGGAACGATATCTGCCTCATTTACTAGCCTCACTGTGGCTTCAGGGGATGCTGCATGGTCAGCTCTGAGTGTCTCACATGAAACAAACCTCTTCTGCTTAACCTATACATTTGTGGAAGTGTGTGCTGAGGTGGAATCTTTGCAGTGTGCTTGTGAGTGATGTGGATAATAAATACAAGCCCCAGTAAAAAGCACACTACAGCAAAAACTAGGTCCCAAGCTCATCTTCTCAGTGTTGAGTTGTGGCAGGGAAGGAGAAAGTGGTACTGGTGGTATTGATGCAAAAGTGTGAGCCAATACTTGCTACATTTCCTTAGTAAAAAGTTTTTCAGCAGTCCCACAGTTCCAGCTTTCTAGTTTCAGGACTCTGCTGCATTATCCCCAAACCCAAACTGCTGTAAGTACAATACATGATCAACATCACCCAACACCCTCCCTCCATACATCTTATCTTGCAAGAGGGCTCATCTCAAAATTCACATCAGGACTGCCTTACCCCCTTGTCCCCAATTCATGTGTCAGGTCACTCTTTGATTAGCTAATAATTGAGAATTAATGAACCTCTTCCCTGTGTATAGAAGCCTTGGAATCTAAGGAAAGGTGAGTGGCATCTCCAGTATTTGTTCCATACAGATAGAATAAATTCAAGCCATGTCACATCAAATTGCTTTGGAGTAGGGCTCTTCCTCTGATGCAGCACACAAAGGTGATTGGAAGGCATCTTTTCTGTTTGCTTCTTGTTCTCCTTACTACCCACACAGCCTTTTCTTGCAATCCTAGCAGTGTTTGGGGAAGGAGACTGAGCTGGGCATACATTAAAGCATATTAGAACACAAGTTCTGATCTTCTAAAAACACCGAACCTCGGATCATACCCAACATTAGTGTCACACTTCATATTTGAACATCTGACTGTTCTGTAACTGGCTGCTGAGATCTGGAAAATGTGGGTCTTTACACAGATGATAGTCCTTTGAAAAGTGCATTTCATTCATTTACTTTGACTAAACTTATTCTGACACTGGGACATAGGAATGGGAAGAAAAAATAAACATTTGGATGGATATTTGCTTACATAGTCTAATCAACTACCGTGTATTTGAGAGGTTCATTTTTCCGTCCTCTAAGCTAATTAGCATGGAAAAGAAAAAAAGGAGCTAGATTCACTGCACCAGTCATGCTCCTGCTGGTGCCAGTATACATTTTATATTGGGCAGGAATAATATTTGGGATTGAAACCTTTCCCATGGAGTCAGAAACCATCTTTTACCTGTTCTCAAGAAAAGTAATTTAGACTACCCGATAACTTCATTTATAATTCAAGAGAGACATAAAGACTACTGTGCAAACCTCTCTGTCATAACTGGTGTGTGTTTTAGGCATGATTTTGAGAAAGTGATGGACATTGGCTTCTTTTCACTACTAGATGCTAATTTAGCTTGTTCTGGATAATGTAACTGTCCATTCCCATTTAAGATAACCGGAAGGGGCAGTGTTTTTCTTTTTTTGGTTGGTTGGGAATTTTCGATGAAGACATACACTGGTACTTCTGCCCTTTAAACTGACCCATAAACTGGAGCTCCACCAATGGTTATGGTGCATGGATACATACTTATGAGCAGATGAATGATACTATTGCTAAGGTAAGCAGTTATGCACGTGGAAGCAGCAGCACTACATGAGTGCATAACACTCTGCATTTGCTTAGGTAAAAAAATACCAAAGCACCTGTGTGACTTTAGCTCACAGATTGTTCCACTTACTGAGAAAATACTATGTAATATGTTGATAAAAGGTATTCTAGAAACTATTCCTTTGCATTGATCTAATTCCTCACTGCTTTGAGGTTAATGTGGTTTTATGGAAAAATGTGAAAGTGCATATAACTACTGTTTGACTTTTTTCTAGATTTTACAAGAGACAGTAAATGCTAGGCTAAGTTGACAGGTTTGAGTGCTCTGAGACTCCTGACCAGTCCAGTTCACAGATGGGATTTAAGGTGGGTGGCAGCATGATCCTGACAATGCTTGGAGTTTAAATTGACCCCAACCCACTCAGATTGTTCCTACAGCAGGCTAACCTCCAGTACAGTGGAAATGAACCAGTGTGGGCTGTTAGATGTAGTGCAAATCCAAGTATAACTGCCAAAGGGTAGGATTTCCTACATTAATGTGGTTGCTTATGACATGAAAAGCCTGCTCTTGTTGTCACTAAGAAGTCACAGTTACAAGTACTGGGATCTGAGGCAACCGGGAGAAGAAATTAAAAGAAAGCCAAGGACAAGTGGGGGTCAAGGGAATATTTCTCTGAGGAGTAAAGAATCAGCTCCTGCACTTAATCTCTTACTTTCATGTATATGACTAAAACACCTCAGTAATATTAAAAACGGTGCTCAGTGTGATGTATAGCTGAACAGTATCTTTAATCAGTAGAAGCTAGACTTAAATAAATTTTAGTTCATGGATTATTGCTGGACCATGTAAGTTGAAGAGATAGGTTTTCTGCTGCCAAAATTTATGACTTATCCAAAGCCAGCAGAATAGATAAATTGATGTATGCCTTATCTACAACAAAGAAAGTGATTGGGATGAATTCCCAAACAGGTGATTATGTGATGATGCAAAAGCCAAGATGTATGTATGCACTGAAGGAAGAGCAGATTGGTTTTGGCCCAGGTTCAGTGAAGCCCCTCCCACAGTAAAAAGTTGTTACTATGACATAGATACAGTGTCGGGAAGATTAAGTAATTACCCGGAGTTCAGCTGAATTAGTTTCCGTAAGTTCTGATATTCTGCATGTACCAGGAACATAATGAAAGTAACATGTGATAACACTTTATCTCAGTCTAAGTCAGCTGGGGCCTGTGCACACAAATAAGGAATGGAAGAGTGAAGCAAGAACTTTTTTTTTTTTTTTTAGATCAACCACAGAAGTCTGTAGGTGTCAAACCTCACAGTTTTTCAAAAGTGATATTCTCATTAATTCTCCTTTTTTCCATTTAAGAATAGAAACACTCTTAATAAGGTAAATGTGCTCATTTGCATTATTTGAGCAGAGTGTACTACTGTTTTCAGTACATTTTCATAGAAAACAGAAGCTTACAATGAACAGAAAAATAATCCTTTCCCATCATAGTCTAATTTATTAACACTTTGCTTAAATAATGTCAAAACAAGAGAATCCATTATGGACAGATTCTAAAAGAGCATACATTGCATTGTTTAAGCAATTTATACTAAAGGTTTTTAGCATGTATCTACATGCAGATATTGCTTAACTTCAGTGCTGATACAAGAGTGTTAGGATAAGGCTGCAAACCCTAACACTTCTCACAATCAGGGAGAAATCATGGATTTAAATTTTAAAAAATAACAAATTCAGTCCTAGAGGAAGGTGGGTATTGTTGGACCAATGGGAAGTAATGGAGAAGACATCAAAAGGAAGAGCCTTGATCTGTAATCTTCTTGTAATAGCCAATCCTTACGAAATGTTCCTCACTTACTGATGTCATCCTGTCATTTGTACCACAAAACCCAAGTTTACACAGGATGCCAAAAGGCAGACTTCCCTTCAGATCCTGGCAATCCTCCAAGGTCACTGTGCCAAAATATAGCTTTCCTGTCCAAATAAAAATTAGTTGGTAAAAAGGGATTGTCTCTGATAAAGCTATTACCCAATCAGTCCCACCAACATGTCATGTTGCCTCTACAAGAAACAGCAGGTCCCAGCCTTGGCCAGGGATGCAGGTCTACACAGTGGGCTGGAATTTGCTGCCTGTTTTTGCGATGTCCCTGTTGCAAGCTCTCAGCTTGCCATGCAAGAGCTTCCTGCACACCCTCCATTGTAGTCATCTGGCTCTGCTGACAGCTGTCCTGAGGAGCACAGCCCAGGAGCATGCTCTTGGGTGTGTCAGGAAGCTGCATGGAGAAACACAGAGGCAAGACAGTGCAATTCAGCACTCCTGGCCTCTCCAAGAAAGGAAGCACATTCCTACTATGTCTGCATTTGCTGCATACATGTCACGATTCTCCATGTCACCCTTCTGCATACCTAAGGGGAAGGTTTCTACAGCTCATATCACATCTTTTCACAGCCTCCAAGTCTTCCTCTGCAGCTACACCAGCCTGGCTTAGATAAGCCAGGGAATGCACCCCACAACACCTGCAGGTGCAGCAGGTGCAATGTGAGGCCTCTTGCTGGTCCTTGCTTGAAACATCTTCTTTGTAATTTGTCTTGATAGATGACTCTGGCTATTAAATTAACAGGTGCAAATGGAAGAGCAAGACCAGGACAAGGAAAGGCAGAGCTGTTGGTAGATTTAGATGCAAATTAAGACAATTTAAATGCATTTTCTTTGCAGGATATTGCATTGCTTCTAACTGTGTTTTATAAGAAACCGTTTAAAGGAAAACTGAAAACCAAGATTCTAGCAATAACAGGAAAAAAGGTATACAGGGAAGTGGGTTATATCTGAATTGTATAAATGTACTTGATCTTCAATAACTCATTAACAACAGGGTCATACTGTTTATGTTTTATTGCAGCTGTGATTTTTAGGATTAGGCCTATCAATATTTATTCTCATTTAACAGAAGGCAAACATCCGGCCAGCCCTGGCAAATGCTATCCAGTGAATGGCAATTTCATTATGCTTTAGTCACAGAACAAATGTTCAGTTTCTAACAGGAAGGTGAAAGTACAGAATGGGGAAAGTCAGTAGGCAGTGTGGCTAATGTTGTGATAACTTTTCTGTTGCAAACCTAGGACATTCTTAGAGATCCCAGTTATCTCCTGTCAATGTAAGGAGCAAAATTTCTGTTCCTTGCATGGAGTTAGTCTGAGCTTTTAATAGAAATGAGGGCTGGATATGGGACTGTTGTTTCATAGATCAGGCAAAAGAATCTGTACAAACTGAGGGAGGTTTTCCTGCAAATTGCAGTTTCCAGATGAGGTTCCTCTTTCAGACAATTCATCTTGGTGTTGCTCAATGGGGTTGAAGTGCTGAGAAGTGATTTTGATACTTTTCAGTGGCATTTCTATGGAGCTCTGTGCAGAAACGAAGACCCTGAAAGTCTTCTGCATTTTTTGTCATATTGCCAGAGCTGCTCTGGACTGCCTGTATCTCTGTAGGTTCTGATACCCAGAGCTAACCTAAATTAACTCTAAATATCTAAAAACTCTAAATATGACTGCACATTTTAAAATAGCAAAACCAAACAACATGTATATCAGGTGGAGGCTAATGAATATGAGATACATTTGCCAGAGTAGAATGAAGAAACGTTTAATGGGTGCTCTGTGGACTTGGCAGTATGTACAATTCCTTGTTCTTGCATATCTCCACAGCATTTGAGAGCCTCACAGTGGATTTTTTCTCACAGCCCCCTGGGATGTAGTAAGGAGCTACCAGTCCTGTGGAGGCTGAGAGAGAGGAGAGATCAAACAACATGGCCAGAGGACCTGCAGGGTTGCACAGCTCAGCATCACTTGCTGCTCATACCTCTCTGTGCTCCTAGTAGTGCTCCATCCATCTTGCCATTGGACATGAGTTTTATAATTCATCCCCATGAACACATAGTGTAAGTTCTCTTTCTTTGAAATATTTAGGGACAGGTAAACCATGTAGAATCAGAGAATCAGAGAATCCTTAAGGCTGGAAAATACATCTCAGATAATTGAGTCCAACCATTAACCCACCACTACCAGCTCTTCCGCTAAACCACATCCTCAAGTGCCACAACCCTGGAAGTTCTGAACACTTCCAAGGATGGTGACTCAATCACTTCCCTGGGCAGCCTATTCCAATGCTTGACAACCCTTTCAGTGAAGACATTTTTCCTAATATCCAGCCTAAATCTCTCCAGGTTCAACTTGAGGCTGTTTCCTCTTGTCCTGTCACTTGTTATTTGGAGAAGATGCTGACCCCCCCCGCACCTCGCTACAACCTCCTTTCAGGTAGTTATAAGAGAAATGGGGTTCCCCCCTGAGCCTCCCTTTCTTCAGGCTAAACAACCTCTGCTTCTTCAGCTGCTTCTCATAAGGCTTGTGCTCCAGACCCTTCACCACATTTGTTGTCCTTCTCTGGACAGGCTCCATCATGTAAATGATGGCAAAATAATAAGAGGCTTTCTAGGAAAACCTATCCAGCCAGGACACATAAACACATGTTGAAGTGAGGCTAGTCTGGCTTCAGAGGTTTGGAGAGGCTTAACATGGTAGAATTTCATAAGTAATTGCATACAGAGTACAAAAATTTAATAAGATTTTTTTAAAAAAAAAAAGTCATTGATTCATTTTTGTGTTTCCCAATACTGTTTCTCTGCCTTATATGAACTGTATGCTACTCATGGCAGGCAATACTTATAGTCTATTGCATGGATTGTACTTAGTAGGAAAACTAATGAAAAAGAAAATTCATGTCTTCACTTCTGATTCTGACTATCAAAAATACTCAGAGAGGACACAATAATGTGAGGGTTGAGATTAAAATGAGGAAAAAATTTGGCATATGCTATACATTTGTTTTCATTTCAGGATGATTTTGACCACAGGGAAGTATTTGATTATGATAGATGAAGTGTATTACCACTCATGTTAATATAGTTCTGTCTAATGATTTCTTTTTAGCATTCATTTTAACAGTGCTAATGTTTACTTAGCAGGACATCGATAACACCAGGATATTAATCATATAGGAAATGGCTAATGAAATCTGCTTCATCTGTCAGTGGATGTTTATGTTTCAAGGTTGCACTGGATTGTTTATGCAGGATTTAGGGCAGAATGGCAGGGTTTTGTTAGTGACTAATAATGAAAGGGAAGTTAAATGGCAATTAGTATGGATTTTTTAATTATTATTATTTATAATACATTAGGGCTCCCTCAGGTTTCAGATCAATGTTGAAGCAGCTCAACTGCTACTGAAAGACTTAAGGATGAGACAAACTATATTTGATAGTGATAGGACACAGGACTGGGAGCCAAAATTGTCCAGCTCTGCAAATAGACTGACACACTGCCTACTGCTTCTCTGGTGAGCCCTCTGGAAAGTAGCCCTTTGGCTCTGACACATCTCTTTTAAATGCATGGATTTTATACAATTTCTGTGTGTTCTTAAATTTAAGAGTTAATTCAGACCCAAATTGTGCCCCCTAGATTTATGTTTGTAGAAATATTCTACTCATCTTAATGAGTTTTCTGCCAATGGCTACTTCAAATTGGATGCAAATGTCATAATTTTTAGGTTTAACATACATCTTCTGAAGAGTTTTGCAGATCTCTTTCACTTAAGAAGGGGAACCCTTGGTTTGAACACCAGTGGATACGAAGGATTTCCTTTTGAAAATCATGAATGCCTTTGCAATTTATAAAACAAATCAGGCATTTGAAAATTATATTTTCCATCTTCCTCTGCAAACCTCAGTTCATTATTTGAGGTTTTCCTTCCTTTCTTGCTCAAAGTAGTACATCCTTGTTGCAAGGACATGTGAGAGCTGCCAGATTGCATCACAACAGGGACAGACATGAGTGCGGAAGCAAGTTCACAGATGAGCTAGGGAACTGCTCTAGTCTTTGGGCATCCTTTGTCAATCCTAGGCTTGTTCTTCATGAACAAGGGCAAGTACTAATGTCTCTCATGGGTGAAGTGGGTCAGGATAAATGTATGTATAGATGGAATTTGGCCCAGCATGCCATTGACCAGTGTCCAGTGATCTACCCTTTCTACTTTTATATGGTAAAACAATTTTGTAGATTGCAATCACCGGAAAATTGTGTCACTCTGACTATGTTAACTTCATAAAAAGGAAAGTGTATTGCCACAGCAAAATATTTCCCTTTGTTAGTTACTTCTAAAGAATGAAATGCAAATTCCAAGGGCAGTTTCCTTCCTCAAATTTCCCTTCCCCAGAAATCCCTAGGAGTACAGAATACAATTCAGAAATACTAAATCTAACCTCTGCTGCACCCCAGCAACTACCTCCAAAGTCAATAGGAGTCGTGGGTGCACTAGGAACTGAGTGCCCTGTCAACATACTGCAATTTTTAACCATTATTAAATGCAAATCTCTCTAGCATCAATATTTATTCCTGCTAAATATGAAGAATACTTAGGCTTATGAGTCACCAGTTCTTTTCCAGTTAGCGCTTGCTCTACCACTTCCACCCTTGAATGGAACTAGAGATTTATACACGATATCAGCACACAAAGTCAACTGTTAGGAAGAGGCAACAACAGAATAACAGCAGGGGAGATAACAACATACATCAGTCAGAGCCTGCCTGCTCTGCTCTTGTCATTTCTTCCCTGTTGGTTTTGCAACAGGCTTGAGGGGTAAATCACAAAGAGCGTGAATAAGTGCAGCAGGATTTGCTCTCAGTTTGTTCCATGCAAGCTCAAGGTTGCCATGGGAGACTGGAAGCATTTTTCGGGCACTCCCACAGCCACAAACTGTTGCCACTGTATTAACGAGTAGCAGCAAGCCATGTTTTCTTCATCAGCAGCCTATGAGCTGAGCAGCAAAAATGCCCAGGGTGGATGATGCTTTTCCTCCACTTTCACTTCTTACTTTGGATGCAATGCAGGGCCCTACTAAGGACAACAAACTGCCCTTTCCTGTAAGGCTGTAGGTTCAATCTAGTTTTCAGTGGATGCATAATGCATATTATGTCAGGTCTGCATAATAAAAATCCACTTTATAATGCATCGTGGTAGTCCCAAGGCTGGAAAGGCATTACAGAGAAAGCTGGAATCCAGCAGCCAGGTTTTATTCTTTGCGTATGTTATCTGGTGAGAGATTTGCACACAGGAAAAAACTCTCAACATGATTGCAGCACATATCAGTGGGTGCCAGCCCAAAGTAGGGTCTGCTGTGCTAGAAGTTCTTCTTCAGTTCAGAAAGGGTGGTCCCCAGAGAAGATGTGGTAGTTTTCCTGTTTCCTGGGAAGAACACTCTATCACAGTATTTCTGTAACTCTGGGTGGTGACTGAACCAAGGTGCTGAGGTCCTATCCTTGATCAGTGAAGATATGTCATTTCAGAAGGCACATCTGTAATCCTGTTGTTCCGGGACAGCAGAGTGAGAAGTGACTAGTTTCTGGCTGGAAAGGTAGCAAGTGAAACAGGAGCTGGTAGAAGCAGATGTTGGCTGTCTTTACTGAAGCACTGAGAAATGAAGAACTGCACATAGGAAACAAAAAGGCACACTTGTAGATAGCTTAAGAAACCTGGCTTCTTATCTCAAAGATCAAGCCTTATAAAGGCACTTTCAAATCTGAGTGGAAATGTCCCCAAGACACAGGGACAGAAATAGAAGTCCTACAGGTACCATGAATCTCTTGCTTCCTAAAGTAGTCCCTAAAGGTAGGGATAAATGCCTACAAACAGGCATCACTTTCCCAGGTCAAGATAATATGCCTTGAAGAAATAAAGTATCTTCTCTTTGTCTTCTTTTATTGTCCTCTTCCTTTTCTATGCTCTTCCCTGACTTGCCAGGTATTTTTGTTGCCTGATAGTTTGACTTGAGTGGTGATGTATTCTTACATGTCTGCTACTGATAAAACAGGGTATAACTGTCCCAGAGGCAGAGTCTTACCTGAGTAAACCAATATACAAAAAATGCTACTGCAGACAACTGAATAGCATTTACTGGGAGGCTGACTATGCTGCTCTATAATGAGTAAATACAGAACCATGCTTTTAAGAATATACCAATTTTGAACAGCCTTTGCACATAACTGCAAGGAGATCATATGCTAACCATATATTTTACCTGCAGCACAGATTCAGAGAGCAGTATAGGAAAGGAGAGGAATACCAGCTATTTATTATTTAGTATCTATCAATCCTAGAAATTAAGCAGAACAGAATTTGTTTTTTACTTGGATACTGTAAATCAGTTCATCTTCTTATGGTGAAAAGACTTAATGAATGAAAACATCCTCAGAGCTATGTCACATATATCAAAGGCAACATCAGAACAACAGCAGAATAGCACCTTGGAGATAACACATCTACTTAGAGCACACAGGTACAAAATTAAAAGTTTTGTCCTTTCCATCCTATTCTTTTTTCATACCTACATGACAACAGGCATTGTATTGCTTTCTCAGTGTCCCACAGGACACTGTGGACCACACCTGTTTTCTTTCCTGTAAATGCTTCATTACAAGTCAAAGCAAGATTTCAGGAAAGAAATCTCTGTGAGGAAAGGAAATTTGACAAAACTCTTTCAGATTTTCTCATCCTTATTTTTTTTTAGATAACTCCCAAAGCTTTCCCTGGGGTGGAACTGACTTCTAGGTAGAAAACTTTTTCTCTGATAAAAGACTTGTTTTTCAGTTATCCTTGATTTAGTCCATGGACACAACCTAAAAAGCACTTTCTCATTTAAAGATGGACACTCTGAAGTTGTACAATAGTGTCACAAAACTAGGAAACAACCTGATGCTGGATCTTTTGTGCTTAACAACCCTTCTCCTTCAGCAGCTACTGCACTTCCCTTACTTTATCTGTGCTACAACTGCCCACTGAGACATGTGAGTTCAAGATGTCTCTAGGGAATAAAAAATACCCTTTCTTTTTTGTGCATGATTAGAGGCTTTTTGCTCATCAGCACAGAGAGGTTGTTTCTTCCACTTTACTAACAATAGATCTGGTGGGCTGAAGACTGCAGTTAATCTGCTCTGACTGCTGCAGCTGTGTGGGAGCACACAGGGGCACAATGCCCTCCTGTATGGTGATTTTGACTCAGTGAGGCCAAGAATAAATGTTTAGACAGTGCTGACTTAGGAAGTTTTTTGGCATTTCATTTTTGTTTTGAGGAAGAATCTGAACTGGCACTGAAGGCAGTAGCATGTTTAGTCAGTTAAAGGCACGTGGAGGAGAGTTTGCTTTTCCAAAATTCATTAGAAATCTCATGCAGATGAGACAAGAAGAAATGAAGATTCTTCAGAAAATATTAATCTAAATAATCAATTTAATGGAAGGACAGTGAAACCAGCTGAGTTCAAGTGCATGACTAGCAGTGAGGCTGCAAGAGGACTATTGCCCATGCTCCTGGGTCAGTCCAGAGAAATTCTTCCCATGTTCAAACAGGCTATGAAAAGAAGAGGGACGAACTGCTCTCTCAAGGTGCTTCTCTATATGTCCACTGGAGAGGTACCCTGATGAACCAGCTTAGATTAGTAACTTTGGTTTAGCTTAAGTTTATATTTTACAGTTTATCACAACTAAGGTCTAACAGATATTTTTCTCCTTTGGTGTTTTTTTTTTCTTTTTCTTTTTCTTGCGGGTTTTTTTTTTCCTGCTCCATATCAGGGGCAAAAATCTCTTTTGCTCTGTCAACAGGATATGCAGACATTTCAATGAGCCAATTACAGAGCTTTTTTTTTTCAGTCAAGAAATCCATTGCCCAAGGATGACTAGTCCTACTTCATAGTTTTCCACCAATTCCATAAATTGCATCAAAGTTTCATCATTTCCTACTTCAGGCTTTCTTGGAAATATTACTCAGCATTGAAGAATGTTCTGGTCATTAAAAAGGTTAAGACATAATATTTTCTTTCATTTTTGTGGCTGTTTTCTCTCTTTAAGAGAAAATATTATGGGAGAGGAAGCTTCCCTGCTGATTGCAGTTGCTAAGATTTCTGATATTTCTCCTCTTCTTGCTTCTACAGTTTTTCCAATTCAAAATTTAAATGAAATTGCTTTACAGAAAAAGCCTGATGCAGCAAAAATATTTTGCTAAGAAATAGCTTTGGAAAGCCTAAAGGATAAATCCTCCTTTGTCCTTCCTATACTTGAAGTCAAACAGAGAGGCAGGAGGGTAATAAAAATTGTGAGTAATGCTCTTAGATCCTTCCATGAGTTTTGAAAGAAGAACATGCTATCATCTGAACCATTGCTGACCCCAGAAAGAAGGAGAAGTGACAGGAGGAACTGGTCCACACTTGCCTGCAGGATGGCAGTGAGGAGTGCTGTTATGCAGCCTATTTATCTGAGCAAACTGTGGAGCTCACCCACTATTAGATTTTTTTTCTCCAACTTACACTGCTAGTCTTTTCCTCAATAATTCTTTTCCCCTTTTTAAAAGGAATCTGATTTATTATCAGAGGATCCATAACAGCAGAAAAATCTCCCCTCAAGCTTTCTCTCCCTTCATGCCAAGTTCTTAACCTTGCTCCTTTTTTTCTCACTTCTTTCACTGGCTCTCCTCCTATGCCTTGCAGCCAGCACCTTTGAAGGAATATTCAGCCTCCTCCACCTTGCTGGTTCCCCTGACTGTTCCTCTTGCTACATAATGGTGCCTATGCTCCAAGATCTGCTCCCCTTCAGTGAACTCTGTCCTCACGTACCCTCAGTACCTTGGGCCTCCATCGTCATATCTTTCCTGTTGCAACATTTTTTCATGCAAGGAAACTTGACAAAGCTGTTATGTGCAGATTCCACCAAGCCTAGATGCAAGGCAGGGTGCAGTGGAGTATGGACACTGGCTGTGCAACTTTCTCCTTACAAACCCCAGGGAGCTTGTCCAGCTGTAACCCTTTCATCAGAATCACTGATGTTTGATGTGCTACACTATGACTCTGCCTCCTGGGACTCCTGCAAGCCCTTTCCTGCTCTATCAGGCATGCCTATCCCAAACTTCTACCCCATGCCTCTACCCAACTTGGGCCTCACTCACCCCTTCATTGCCATCCAGGTTTCCCATAGGTGTCCTTACCTATTCCACTGTCTCCTGCTCTCCCTAAAGCCCACTTTTGACCTCATGTGATTGGGCTTTCTTATGTGTTCCCATGCTACACCTGCTCTGGCTACACATGGTAGGGCCACTGTTCCCTCTCACACTTCTCTCCTATTCCCACTTCCATATTTCTGCTCAGTTTCTAGCCAATATTCCCCTTACAGTCTCTGGATCTGACTTCAAACCTTCTCCAGACAGACTTTGCCTCATGCAGTGCAGTTATGCCAACCCTCTGCTACTTGTTCCCTTCTCTGTCACTCCCTGAGTGACCTTGGGTATCTTTATCCTTATGACCCTTTATCTCTAATTCCAATCTGCCAGCCCTCTCATACACTGCTACAATTTTCTCTCCTTATATAACTTTTTTTTTATTTTCTCAGGAGTCCAGGTTGCAGGCACCACTCCTGGGCAGTTTGTAACATGGTTAGCACTCACTTGGGCAAGCAGCTTCAAAAAAGGTGGACAAAAAGTTCATTCAACTCACAGCATCAGGAAAGCTGGGACCTTGACTTTACTCTGAATGAAGCTTTTCCAGGGTTCTGATTTGTACCCTTTTTGACATGACTTTTCCTACTCATGCTAAAGAGTATCTTGACATTTTCAAATGGAAAATTACTGTGCTAAAGCCAGACAAAACCAAGCGAATTATCTAATTTTTATGTAGTGTCCTAGGCATCCTAGTGGCAACCAAAAGAGCAGTTGGCTTCTCAATGTTTATTTAGACAGAAAATATCAGTCTCCTTCTCAGTCCCTAAAAGGCAAACATAAGAAGACCCACCTTAGTCCTCAAGTGCATTTGGCAGTGCTGGCACCAGCTTTGTGACTGTGCATGATCAGAAGATATCCTCCCACCTTAGTCCCTGTGGATAATACCATTGCTAAAAAATTGTGACACCAGAATCCCCAACATCAGAGCTCAGCACTTGCCTTCAACTTCATTCAGAAAGAAAGGAAGAAAAGGAGGTATTGCTCCACAGTGGCTTCAATGATCCTGTGGGTCCCTTCCAACTCAGGATATTCTATGATTCTTTTTTTCTTTCTGAAGAGAAGGCCATTGGCATGCATCACTTTGGTCCTTACCCTGGGCCTCCATGGATCCCCCATACCCAGTTTTTCCAGTTTCTCATGTCCCACAACTATATGCCAAGTTTTAAATCCTTAATATTATGGATGTCAACACTACTAGTGCCAAATAGTAAAAAGTCAAGATTAAAGGCTTGCTCAATAGTGCAACTATCTGAAAAACTCGAGCAGTTCTGAGGTCTCCAGGTGAGTTGGCTTCACATTTTCAACTGAGATTTTTTTCAAAAACACTTTGTTCCTGGAGTTGAAACTCTACAACATGCTTCTAACTTTATTTATGGTGGGGGTTATTTACCTGAAAGTTTCCCTTTGAAAGGATAAAAGTAATCCAGAAAGGACCCCAAACGTCGGAACGGTCTTCCTGTCTTAGGGAAAGGTTTACCCAGGTTGTAAGAGTGAATACTTTGACCCAAGATGATGTATGTACAACAAAGGTGTCTACATCTAAGCTGATCGCTCACTAGATTTAGAAACTCTAATCTCTTTGGCATTTAAAATATAGAGAACAACTGGCCCATCCCAATCCCTATGTCTTGCTTAGGATGCAATTGATCACTGCCAGGATCCACTGACTGTACTTACTAAATTTCCACAGATCAGTCCACTCCCAATCCATTATGGACACAGGAGACAGAATATATCCTCCAGCTACACAGCAGTCTTTTCCATATTTGAAAACTGTACTATAAAAATTATAAATTGGTAGAAATTATGCTGGTTTTAAAAACTGGTCACTTAAACGCATATATCTTCATCCAATATAAAACTGGTAGATCTGACATGAAAACACTTTTTTTTTGTTGTTACTCTGTGGATATTCAATTCTAATGCGATAAAAATAACACTTTTCAGCAGAAAACTATGTGAAGATATTTCCAACTTCAAAGTATTATACAGCATGTGCAGAATCTTATGTTACTCTGGAGAAAAATTTTTTGAAAAAAATCTTTCTTTCTGTGCTGGAAACATTTTATAAGAAAATTATGAACAACCTAAAAGTCTGTCCAATGACATTTCTTGCATAAGAGCCAGTACCATAAAGTTGTTGTCAGTAACAGCTTCTGTTCCTTCTAATTTCTTCCTGACTGAACTTTTCTCAAGCCCTGTACCTTAGAATAAGATAAAACTCCTTCCTTAACTGCTGTGACTTTGTGTCTCTCAAAAAAATTGTGAAGCAAGGAATGATTACTGTCTACAGCTTTTGTCATCTTCTTCAGACATTGTTCAGTGAGAAAAATTTAAACTAGTGAAAGCAATGCATACATTATTTTTCTAAACCTGAGTTATTTCTTTAGGGTTCTGGGTGTATAGGCATGTACAAAGATTTTTATGCATACACGAATAATGCATTGTCTTGTAGAGTACTATATACTATGAATATAAAATAACTCTGTTATTTACTATAATTTGCTACAATCAGTCTGAAACCTTTGTATATAATTTAATAGTAATAAATTGATTTACCTTTGTCTATATTTTTGCTCTACACATTTATCTATAAATTCAGCCATGAGTCAGTTTTATCCTGATCCTATTTATCTTCCAATCATTTTCCCTTAAACTTGCAATTTCTCAGGTCAACACTGCACTGTTTAAATTTATATCCTATAGGAAACTATTTACCTGCATATATATTTTTGCATAAAAGACACCTCTGGAAATGCTAATATTGGCAAACTCCTGTATGCAAATATATTCCTATCATCTCTATATTTGAGGTCATATTTACTCTGCGGTACTGACCCTTTAAATTCAGCCCAGTTATGTTTGGTGTCTTCATTTGCTTATATTTTTACCTCTAAAAGGATTGAGATCCAGTAAACAGTATCAAAGGAAAATTTTCAGGAAGTTCCTACCATGTGTGCCTTCTCCACTAACACTGCCAATACAAAGTCACACATAAAATTAAATAGTCTATTTCCTACTGCTAATAAATATTTGGTTCCATTTTGAGAGGAGGCAGCACACACATTGCCCATGAAAACCAATTAAAGTTCTGTGAACAGAAGATTTCCAGAATCAGGCACATATGCTCTAGACTGATACTTGGAATGTTGAATAGAAAACTTGATAAATTTATCTGAATAGTTTTTTTCTGAGCAATCTAGTTGTATTATGCAATAAAATTACAGTGAGTTCACTTTCAAAGGAGAATAGAGAATTCTGCTTTGGGTTTTTTTTGTAATACTGTAACCATTTTATTTTCTTTTTTCTAGCCTTTTATTTTGAGGCCTGCTGGGCATGTTTTTTTATGGGAACTATTGGATTACATCTATGTTTAGGAAAGCATTAAACATATGCCTACTTTAAAGAAATGCAAGTATTCTCCTTGAAATCAATGGGCCTGTTTCTATAATTAAAGTTAAGCATCTGCTTAAATATTTCTTGGCCTGGGTCTGCAATCAGTAACACAGATGGACTAACAGTGGTAGTGAGTTTCAAGATGTCATAATGACAAAAAAGCCTCCATTAGATCGTTAATCTATCTAGATTTTTATATGGCATCCATCTCTATAAAACCTGCAGTACCTGTCTTAAAGTAGCCAAGAGTGAAGTGATATAATTCCCCTGAATCTAGCCTAATTACTGGCTCTTCATTGCTGGTCTTCCATTCAGTTAATTGAATGACCCTGAATAATTATATGAACACCCTGCACCCACTGCTGCTGACTGCTCAAAACAACATCACTGGCTTTGCACTGAAGGAAGAGGAGAGTTTGTCAAAGACACATGTGCTGTTCAGCTGTGGAAGCTTTCAGATGAGGGGCAACCAGACTGGGGACAAGACCCTCTTAAACCACTCCAGCCATAAAAGGCTGTCTCGTTCACTCCTACCTGCCACCTCCTTCCTGAAACGATGAACATGTTTCCTGGAAAGCTCCCCTTCTTCCTACCCCAAAGTCTGTTAACTATAAATCATCCCATAGTTTTCTAGTTAGCTGGCTTCACATTCATAAAACAACAAATATTTCCCCTCCAGCATCAAGTCATTCAGGCTCCATGGGGTATAATTCCTGAAGTAAAACTGTGATCTTTGAGACAGAAGTTGCTTTCCATTCCACAAAGGAGGAGGGTTTGTTAATCATGCAACTATTTAAAAGTCACTCCCAAGATGTGCACCTGAGCTCAGAGTCTATAATTTATAATCTACCCACCCACACACGTGCACTGCAATCAGATCACCATTCCCACAGAAAATAAACATGCTGAAACACAAGACCCAGCACTGTTCCAAGCAGTGATAAAACATATAAAAGATACAGGATGATTTCATAACATCTCTGAGTAGCATAGGGCAGGGTCAAATGTACCCTCACCTGCTGGGGAGTGCTAATTCAAAAGTACAGATGTAAAGGAGAGCAAGCTTCCTTTGATCTCATCTCATCTTCTTTACAAATCAGGCCTTGATATGATGGAAGTGTAGTTCCCAATGCCAAAAGAAAAGCAGTGGCTTAAAAAATATCTTAATGAAAGGATTGAAGGCTACTTAAAAAAACCCTGAAAAATTAACTCCTCAACATGTCATTTTTCCATCAGGTAATACCTCTAAAATCAAGGAAATCTACAGGGTGGAGGAAGCAAAATGCAAACAAAGCAGTAAACACAGATTTCTGCTAGAATACTCTAACATGAAACTCAAAATACAGTCTTTGGAAACAATCTAAAGGCCTACATGCAGTTGAATGACTGAAGGGCTTTGTGACAGCCACGAAACTTGGTCATTTATAATCACATTGTTCCACATAAACTTGTTTGGCATGGAGTCACACCTCCCAGGAGGCACTTGTCTCTTCCTTTGGAAGAGTGTAGTGCATCATGTAACAGCCAGGTATATAATGTGCAGTGAGTTCAACTTTTTGCCTTTATTTAGGATAAACACCAGTGCTGATGTACCTGCATTTTTCAAAAGGCAGTTATTCCATTTTTTTTGACTAATATCAAAGATCACAGTGCCAACTTCCTGATGGCATTCTGGTGTGTGTCCTCACCAAAGTAACTGTGAACTTGAGTGTCCTCTAGTAGGGTAGGTTCTTGGCACAGGAATACCCAAGCACATCTTAATAGAGTTATCCTTCCAACTTTGCTATGAGGCTTTATTACCCCCATTTTGCAAATGGAAAATTGAATTTCAAAGTCACTTGCCCAAGGCAACACAGGAATTTTGTATTGGTGCCAGGACAGAGCCCACATTTCTGGAGTCATCTTCAAAAGTGTCTTTTTCTACCCTCTTCTGATAGACACAAAAGCAACTTTTGTACCTCAATATTTTCTGTTGATCTGGTTCTAAGTTATTGTCTCATACATATGATCATGAAGTATGTCAAGTGAGCTTTTATTTGGGGAGAAGAGATAGTGCCTCCCTAAGAGGGGACCTGTATTTAATTTGCAGTCTCGCTGTCTTCTTGGCTCTCAGTAAGCACAGGCCCTGAAGAAAAAAGGAGTGCTCTGTGTTGCACAACCTACAGTGATTGCACTGGATGATTAAGAAGTGGTATTAATACATTCCATGGATGAACTATCCAATCTTCCTTAGCCTGAGGGATAGAAACTAAAATCCTGGACCTAGTTGGAGAATTCAAGAGAGCTGAAGTGTATCCCTGGAAAAAAACTCATTGCTTGGCCTTACTTTGAGTGCACTGACCAAATATTTAAAACATACCGAATGTCTTATAAGCAGGAAAAATAAGCAAATCTCACCCAGCAAAGCAAGAGCTTTGCATACCTGATGTTTTCAGTTTGTTTGGGTTCACATCTCCCAAGTTTTACTTTGAATTCATTGCACTCGAAGATAGATGCACATCAAAACCTACCCAGAACTGTTGTACTTTATATAGTTAAGACCAAATAGTCTGATTTTTCTACTATACTATAACTATGGCTAAATTTGCTGAAAATTTACTCCAGAATTCAGGCAAGAATTTTAACTTACCCAGAACAAGGCTGAGATTTGTCATTCTAAGCACAATCAGAAACATGAGCTAGAAGAGCCTACACATCTCCAAGGCGACACCTCAGTCCTCACACTGCTGAGGGTCTGTTAAACATCTAATGCACAAAATAGTAAAATATTTATGTCAATATATTAAAACACAATTATAAATTATGTATTTAAGATGTCTCAAGCTGAATATGCACATCTTAATCGTGGACTGGTGGTTTAGCGAATATTGCAGTGACTTGAAACTGAGATTTAAAATCAAGATTCTATAGTTCTCACTTTTTGGGGCTGGGGAGGTCACATCACAAATCAGAGGCATGTGAGAACAAAACCAGCCTAGAAATATTTGCAGTGATGTCTAACATTCATCTTGTAGATACTCATCCCTACTGTCCTCTTCACTGGACATCTTAAAAAAAATGCATGGCCTTGTGACTTCCAATCCCATGACTTCTCCTGTCTCATCTTCACCGGAAGTATTTCCTAAACTGACTTTATTATGAGCTGCTGGTTAGTGAGATGGAACTGGTTTATTCATTACTATGAAGTTGCTAAGAGGCAGGACATTCTTTAGTATTTTGTGGCTCTTTCCATCAGTACATCCAGGTATCCAGATACAAATATCTTGATACCACTTGGTTGATGTTCAGAGCAAATTTTCTGTGCTGTTTCAGTGACCATTACAGTGATGGAAACCACCTGTTAAGCTAGAGTGTAGAATGAGTAATCTTAAATATTTGAGCACAATTTTATCCTTGAACACTATTTGTTTTCACGTCCTCAATCCAGTAGTTTCAAATAACCCCTAGGAAAAAATAAGCACAGTTAGAATTAAACTTAAACGTATACACTTTGAATTCCTATAGAAACCAACAATAGACAGAGTCTGTAGGGCACAACCTTCTGCATAATGCTGAGGTCATGTGGGGATATTTCTTTGTATACTTATTAATTAAGGTGTCATGAATTAATTAGGCACAATGCCACTAAAAAAGCTACGATAAGCAGTGCATCTTACATGCTAATAGTATGGGCGTCTCTTACATAAGTGAATCATCCCTATTTCCCAAATCAGCAATTTTGCTGTGCCCCATGGGTGAATGTCTTTCATAGAAATTATTCCCAGAACTTCTTCATAGAACATCTGAGACAGCACTAGAACATCACTAATTTATCTTTCTGCACCTATGTTGGAGCTCTTTTGGACAATAATTCATTCATACAGGTCCCCACCCCAGGTGTGAGGTCCTACTTCTAGCTTTGAAGTGCCTTTTGGATCATGGCCTTGCCACAGCTCCCTCCCTGTAGATTGAAACCACTGCTCTTGATGGTGACTTTGTACCTAAGCCCAAAGGGCAGCACTCTGCTCTCAGAGCAATCCCTCAGTTTTCTGAAAGACTACCCAGGAAGAGACACAACTTAAGATGACCTGGAATACCCATTCCTTTCAAATCCGAGTTTTCTGAGGAGATGAAATAGCAAGCTGTGATGATAAAAATGCCCGAGAAAGTTACATAGTAAAGAAAACTACATCCTAGTGAGAGAAAAAATGCCTAAAATGTAACAAGATTAAATAAAACGCTTCTTACAGAATAAGAGAGGTTAGACTGTCAAGTGATGTAGGATGTTTCAAATAGTAAAAATATCACCTGTAACTGCATCATCTGGGCATGACAATGCATCCTCCTGTTCCAGCCTGTAGGTACCACCTGGGTGGCAAGTGCTCAGCACCTCTGAAAACTTCAGCAGTCATTGAGGCAGGCAGATGAGGTTACCTCAGTCTTGGAAGGTTTGCCTTGGTGGTTTTCTATTGTTTTGTTTGGGGTTTTTGTCTTCTTCCTTTCTTTTTTTCCCAAGGGATTTATGAAATGACAGTAAGGTAAAAGGTTTTCATGTTTCAACTACTGTCCTGATATTTTATACTGTCCCCAAGTCCAGATGAGCTGCCTTACTCTTCTCCCAGGGAGAAGCAAGTTCCTTTGTGTTGCCTGATGTTATGTGTTGTCAGCATCTCCAGAGGCTTGGAATAAACTCAACTCTGCTTTTATTGCAAGGCACCTGTGGACATCTACAGCATGAGCACATTGGACCCGAGGCACTTTGGCAAGCCTATATGGAAAAAAGTAGGCATCTCTGTACTATGAAGTACCACAGCAGCTAAAAAAAATATTCTGTATATCACTCTGGGGGGTTTGGGCATCTAAAATCTGCCTCAACTGGAACTTGATCAAGTAAGTAACTTTTCAGGTCCCATCTGAAATGATTTGCCCGAGATTATACAGGACAGCTGCCAAAATGAATTCTAAGCCTCTCAAACCATAGTTAAAGTCCCTGCCACAAACCCATCGTTTCCTCATTTATAGCTAACTTAATCTCCCTACCTAGACTCTGTTCAGCTAGGACTGACAGCAGTGTACATCACTACAATAAGGCCACTCAAAAAGCTGCACCCAATACATTTTTGCTCTGCTCACTAATGCATCAATGCAGGGAGACAGAACATACAAAGGATATTATTAGGATTGACTTAACCTGCTTTGCCTAAAAGGCATCTACAGCAAAGCACTGTGGGCTAAGACGTTAAAGAAATAGCCCCATCCATTGCATTCCTCTAAAGCCAGAATCAGTGAAGTCTGTGGACATCTCTATTTCAATGACTTTTGTATCACACCCCCATAACGTATGGTTAAGAAATTCTGGGCATTGTGAGCTGCCAAGTAATGCTGAGCAAGAACAGAAACCAGGAATCCAGCCTGCTCTATTTGAGAGTGATTAGTCAGACTCTCAGTTCTTCCATAACACTTTTCCACACCCTAGCTCTCAAAACACCATTTGAACAAAAGTCATGGAACACTGTTACAGGAGAAGACAGAAGATAAGCCATGTCAAAGATCAGTGCCAGAGTAAAATGTAATCCTAAGTCAGCATTCAGCAGCCTTAACTACTTCTGAATGCGCCATTTCATAATAGCAAAAAAGATGTTTTAAGTTCTAAGATCATAAGGTGAAGAAAAAAAATCAGGCTAATTAGTAAAAAACCCAAATCCAGTTTTTGCTTCTCAGAGCACCACTAGCCATTACCTTAATGTCTGAAATAAGATATCTGTCTAATAGCAAATTGCTATTCAATAGAAGCAAGTGGTTTGCATCTTTTTTCATATTGTTCTTTAATAGCACATACATTCCCAAGATTTGAGTGGCTTTCTGCTCTTCTGGTCTCATCTTCTGAAGCATAAGTTGGGTCCTTGATGGATGACTGCAAGGACATAAAACCTGATTCCATATACCCTTCTGCTAAGTGCATGTAAGAGACATACCTATAGCCAGGCATTCATGTATATATGGTTCTGCAAGTGATCCACAGAACCAGAGGTTCAAATTTAGAGTTCTTTTTAGAAAATGGAGTTTCCTTAAAGGAGGTGTTGAGATTTGGTAGAGAAACAGCATTGTTGGTATAAAGATGTCAGAACCCAAATACGAGTCAAAAACCTGCTGGTTAAAACACAGATCAGGAAGTGAAGGCTGCTTTCTTGCAGAGCTGGATTTTCCAAGGTGCCTGTGTGAGGGGACATCTTTGGTGGATGCTTTCCCCAGTGTTGAGATCTTTGATCTCTCAAACTGCCACCAGCCTGGCAGCCTTGGGAGACCATCTGAGGGGTTGGGTGTCAGCACAACTAAAGCAAAATAGAGCTCCTGACAAGATGAAATTTGTTCAGAGATCTTGAGAGCATCCTGACAAAGGAGACTAATGGACAGCTGGAGCATAGAAACCCTGAAAGGCATGATTGGTTTAATTTTCTACCATAACATTTCAGTTCTTTAAAATGAAAAATGTAATTTTATTTTTTAGCTTCCTAGTCCAAAAGAAATATAGAAGATGTATTTTTGCTTTGAAATCGCAAGGGCTTTTCCCCTCCTTAAGTCTAATTCATGACCAGGGCTATGTTATCATAGAGTCAGGGAATCATATAATATTTTGAGTGAAAAGGGACTTAAAAGGTCATCTAGTTCCAAGTCCCATGTCATGGGCTGGGACACCTTCCCCTAGAACAAGTTGCTCAAAGCCCCATCCAGCCTAGCCTTGACACTTCCAGGAATGGGACATCCACAGCTTGTCTGGATAACATGTTCCAGTGTCTCACCACACTTATAGTGAAGAATTTCTTCCTTACATCTAATCTAAATCTACTGTCTTTCAGTTTAAAGCTGTTCCCCCCTGTCCTATTACTACCTGCCCTTGTAAAATTATTTCTGTAAAATTATTTCCTTTCCAAGCTTTCTTGCGTGCTCCCTTTAGGTACCAGAAAGTGCTCTAATGTCTTCCCAGAGACTTCTCCAGGCTGAAAAGTCCCAACTCTTTCAGCCTGTCTTCATGGGAGAGGTGCTCTAGCTCTCTGATCTGTGGCCTCCAGGCATGGCACAGCACTCCAGGTGGAGTCTCACAAGAGCAAAGTAGAGGGTGAGAATCACTTCCCTCAACCTGCTGGCCATGCTGCTTTTGATGTACCCCAGAATATGGTTGGCTTTCTGAGCTGCAGGTGCATATTCCTGAGTCATGTTGAGCTTCTCATCAACAAAAGCCCCCAAGTCCTTCTCACCATGGCTAAGTCTCAATCCATTCTCCACCTAGTCTGTGTTGGTCCTTAGGATTACCCCAACCCAGGTGCAGGACCTTGCACTTAGCCTTGCTGAACTTCATGAGGTTCACACAGACCCATGTCTCAAGTCTCTCAAGGTTCCTCTGGATGGCATCCCTTCCCTTCAGCATGTCAACCACACCACATCAACAAACTTGCTGAGGGTGCACTTGATTGCACTGTCTATGTTGCCAACAAAGATGTTAAATAGCACTAGTCCCAACACTGACCCCCAAAGAATATCATGATCTCTCTCCTCTTGGACATTGAGCCACTGACTACAACTTGTTGAGTGCAGCCATCCAGCCATTTCCTTATCCACCTAGTGGCTCATCTGTCAAATCCATGTCTTTCCAGTTTAGAGGAAAGGATGTTGTGTGGAACAGTGTCAAATGCTTTCTACAAGTCCAGGTATGTTGTGGTAAGATGCTATTAACTTAACAGATAGACTCTGTCACATCTTCCTTTTTTTTTTCAGATAAACTAAGCAAACATGAGGTCACCATCAGGGCTTGGAAACTGCAGAATAGCAATGGAGTGACAAAGTGACTGGAGTACAGAGAAACTTCGAAAATCAGGCCAAGAGAGTTGGCTTCAGTTCTAGTACCAGCTCTCATCTTTGAACAATACTCCTTACCGAGATCTAAACATTGACACCATTTCTAACTCAAAGAATGTCTGAGACAAAAATCCCTGAAAGCAGATAGGCTGGAGAGATCTCTACATCCTTACCCTGTTTGCACTCTCTTTTGTAGCCTATACTCTTCCTTTTTTCTCCTATCCAACCTCAGAGACAAGATGATGGGCTGAAGAGCCCTTTGGGCCGACCCTGTGCAGATGCTCTGATGCCCTTCTATTTATGCTGTATTTCACAGGAAGTGATTTTCTCTTATTACTGATCATTGTCAGCAAACAGCAAACTCCTCCAAAGATATTTTTGACAGTCAACCTTAGCGCTTGCTTTCAAGGATTAGTCACACACTGATGGAGTGAAAACAAAGCAAATGTAAACAGCTAATGCTTTTGCCAGAAGTATGCAAGAGCCTGTGTGGGAAAGGATATGATATAAGAGCTTGTGTGATCATACATTCTTTTATTAAAATAAAACAACCTTTCACGACAATTCCTAACATGATTTTTTTCCCCCAAGTATCACCATTCATTAAACAAAGCTTGCCTGTGCAATTATCAAATATGTAAGGCTTGTGATATCAGGTAGATCCCTCTATGGGTGTATTTCAAATTGCTGTTGTTTAATTATTAACTGACTCCGTCATGCTTTCTTTCCATATGTGTCCTTTATTTCAGGAATACATCCTGCAGTATTAAATGGAAAGATAAGCTCAATCAAGAGTCTGAGGAGTAGTATGAAAATCAATTTGAGCAGGTTTTCTCATCTTCCTTTTCTCAACTATCCCAAATTATTGCCACAGCCAAGACAGAGAAAGGAAAGGAAGTTCACTATGGAGAGTTAGACTGGTCTTTGTGGCTGAAGACAGACCTTCATCCACCTCCTTCTCATCCCTGGCTTAATGATTTCACAAGTATGAAACAAAAAATGCTGTGCCATGAGGTTTAAAGAAATCACCACCTTGGAACTGATTGCTACCATAGATACGGGCAAAGTTTGTTCTAATTTACTCAAGGTTTTTTGAGACAGCTGTTTATTTGTCCCAATACACATTTCATGTGACTACTTCATAAAATGCAGAAGTCTGATAAATAGAAAAGTCAGTTTCAGAAAGTCTCAAAAGGGTTCATCTCAAGATTGCTAAATGAGTATGTTTTGGCTCAGATTGGAATGGAGAAACAAGGAGACATAGCCACTGGTCACAAAACTATCCCTGTGCTGAGGGATCCTCTTTTGGCATATCCAAGGTGAGATAACCCATTGCAATGCAGAAGGCACACGTTCACTCTGTTCAGAATTTACCTGAGTCAAAGGCTTCTTCTTTCTCAGAAGAGGTGTGGACTCAGAAATTTGCCACGTTTTCTGAAGTGCTATTCTTTTTTGTTTAAAAAGCCACTAGATGAGTTTCTGGAACCTCCCAGTGCTCTTTACCAGGTGAGAGCCCTTACGGCAGGCTATGATTCTGTCTTGAATGTAAGTGTTAATGTATATGCCTGTAAATGAATACTTAAAGATTGAAATAAAAGTGGAAGCCCTTCAATAAGGGTGGATGATAAAGCACTAGCTCAGAATACCTATAGACCAGTGTTCACCCACCAAATGAGATATCCAATTTAAAGTCTCTGCCGTATCTGAGATAAAAATATTTAAAACCCTTCAAAATGTCCTAAGTGAAGGTTTTAAAGAAAAAAAAGTAGAGATATTTTCTGTGAGTCCTTCATTAACTTCCTTCACAGAATAATTGTTCCAGAAAAAGCAAAGTATTTCTTCAGTCCTAACTGTTTTATCAAACATTTTAAAAAAAGATGATTTTACGTAGACTTAGAATTTTTTCATATTCTTGATGTGAAGTTTCTTGGGAGAGGACAAAGCCAAGAAAACCAATGTGGAATAAATTTTCACTCTATATCTTCTGTCCCAGTGATCTAACATGTACAGGGTATTCTCACATTGTCCAGACTGCCTCTGAAGCAAAAAACTTGCAGATCAAGCACTTGGACTCTGGAGTTGAAAGAGACCTTGAGACGAATGAAGAATGGTTCCATCCCATTCTGAGGAAACTTTCTTGGTGAGGGAGACGTGCTGCCTAAAGAAACAACTTATGCTTAACTGTACATGCAATCCATATTTACCTAGCTTAGCAAATAAGTTTTATAGAAGTGGAAGAAAAGCAACTGGGAAATTTCAGTTGCACAGACCAATACCTCCTCATCAGTGAGATAGAATGCTTTTTCTTTTGTCTTTAAAACATTTTTTCCAGACTATCTCACTCATTTCTCACAAATTCAAATCATTCTTCACATGCTGAAAGCAGCAATACTCCCTCTGCCCCTTCTGCCTTATCAAGTTTCCGATTCTTAATTAAATATATAAATTCAGAAAATACATTTTAACCCCTGGTGATTGCTTCCTCTTGGAACAAAAATGCCTCCCTCTAGAACAAGTTACATGAAATCACTTGACTCAACAAGTTAACTAACTTTCCTTTGCCTAACCCAACCTTTTAGTATTTGGCAATGCTCCAGGGCTTCTGATTAAGGGAAAAGATGCTGAGGGGCCAGATTTTTGAAGGTGCTGAGCACCCATAGCACATGCTGACTTAAGCTGATGCTGCAGATGCTGAGTCCCTGGATCATCCTGCCCCATGACATCTTTAATTCACTTTCTCTTGGTGTGACAGAATACTGCTTTCACTTGTTTTTCTTTTCTTTTCTTGAAAGATCAAAATTTAATTCCACAGAACAGCGATGTTTATCTCTTTCTGAGCTGAGCTGCAGAACAGTATTTGCATTTGAAACATCAAGTACTTCTACACCCACTTCTCCAAACAGAGCCACTACAGGGGTTTGAGTTTGCACCTGTAATTTCCATTGCTGCTTTGATCTATTCCAGCTAAAGGAAAAAATGAAAACTTGAGATTTTTATTTCAAGTGCTGGACTGGCCCTCCGAACAGGTGATTCAGACCTTGGCTCTGCCATTTGTTCCTTGTGCGCCTCTCACTTATGAGCAATGCATCTATGAAATGGAAATTATGTGGTTTCATTTCTGCTGTTCTTTCACCCTTTCTCTTGACTAGTTGGACAATAAGATCTGCAAGACATAAACAGTTGAGGTCTTCAGGATCTATTCTATAAGCTTGCAGTTTTTTACAAAAATCATATTTAGGGAGTTTAGTGTTCAAATATTGTGTGTAACCCCTGTGGGGGCTTGTCACAGAAATACCAAACCAAAGGCCCTGGCAATGCAAAGTTGTTACAGGGCATTGAGTCTCAGACTTCTTAGGCAGACTACCTCTATCAGGAGAACAAATAACATGTGCAGAAGGGCTAAACAGAAGGAATCTGATTACCAAGGGCAGAAGAGACTAAGTGTCCCTGAACGACTTGCTTCTCACTGCTGGCTGAATCATCTCCCCCTTGTTTGGAGAACCAGAAACTCTCAGGACTAAGACAGGAAAAGGCTTTGTCAAAATGCACTCTTCCCCTATATGTTATATAGAAAGTCCATGACAGGACTTAGTTTTCACATAACAAATGGAATTAAAAAAAAATCAATGAAGAAGCAGAAAAAGCAAAAGATCATTCCTTAGAAATCACTGGGAGTGCCTCACTGAAAGCCACAGGGTCAGAAGGAAACGCTGAATGTTCATGTCTTCCTGTGCTACAAAGTCATTTGGGTTTAGAGAATGTCATTTTGCTGTCTCTGTGGCTCTTACATCAGGACAAATGGTGTGCCTTTCACAGTGACTTTGTGCAGATACACAACTGAAAGCAAGAGAGGGGCAAACAGGGATAGGAAATAAAGCTTTAACTCAGAAAAGAATCAAAAGACAATCTTTTTTATCATGTTCATTTGTTTCCTTTCTTATTGATGACAGAGTCTGTGGCAGCAAAACAGTGGTTGGAGTAGGTGATTTCAGAGGGACAACCAAATGAGCAGATGAGCTTAGTAGTTCTAGTCATGGGAGCACAAATATCGTAATGTTGCATACTCCTACAATATCATCTCTTCCTGTGGCATAATAACAAGTCATAGATATTAATTTTCAGATACAGGTTAACAAACAGGAACAATGTCATTATTGCTGCAACTTTTGACACCACTCTCAGTACCATGTGCCAGTGTGATCACTTAGAAGTGACAACTTTTAAATGCCTATAATTTTACAGTTTAATTAAAATTAATGTCATCAGTGCAGGATCATAAGGGTCTAGAGATATGCTTTCGGAATCCCTCTGGAATCCACAGAGAGACATCCATGGCTTGATCAGACTAACTATACATTTCTCTTGTCCCAACTAAATATGTGGTTTTCAGATGAGATATATTTGGCAGGGGGTTTCCATGTGTGACTCAAACCTCTCTCTCTCTCTCTGGCTTGCAATTTGCAAGTTCTTGAAGTCCTTCATCCTACATTGCTGAGAGATTTCAATTTGTCTACCTACACTGTAAGGGTAAACGGGGTCTTCGAACAAAACAAAAAAAACCCACAAAAAAACCCAGTTGATAATCGGATGCAAACTATTTCAGAATGAAGTGGAAGGGAAAAAAGAGAAAGTTCCCATGCTTAATTTTATTTAAGCAAGCAATTCCAGAAATTTTGGGTGCCATTTGTTTCTTTCTTGCAGGCTGAGAGCCATAGAGGGCGTGTGCAGTGTTAGCGTAAGTCAGGAGATGGCGATGTTGTAGATGGTCTCGGGGTTCCTCTCCTGGTTATGTAACAGGTAGATTTGGGTGGCTGTGATCTGAGAAATGCTCCTCTGAAAACTGTCTGCAAAGTGCTCATCTTCAGGCTGCCTACACCACTTATGGTCAGAGCATTTGCAGCTGAAGTTGCTACATTCAAGTTTCATTGCTACAGTCAAAGAAAGCCTACTTTGCTGCAAACTAGCAAGTATGGGAAGATGGGTGCAATTCCTCATGGTCTGGGAGGAACTCTGCTCCAGGGGTGACTTTTTTGGGGGCAAGAATAAAAGAACATATGTCAAGTTGCTACCTGAGTGAACAGAGAAACATCTGGAATGCTCAGATTGGCCGACAGGAAAAGGCCAAAAATTGGCATTGACTCTTTTTGATGTACTTTTGTGTGTGTAATATTATCTTTCAGGAGTTCTTGAGGTCAGGCTGCTCTTCATCCAGCTTGCAAAAGAGACAGAGGAAGGGGGAAATTAGGTCACAGCCTTTCTCTCCCTACCTCATTATGAGATTACTGTGTTGTGTCTGTCTCAAACCAACAACTCATCTCCCTCGATGGCATTTTCCAAGACTGTAGGAAGAATTTAGGTGGTTGACACCTAATTCTATATCACTACAAAGGTCTGACTGGTGACTTGTCATTCATCTCCCTCAGAAAAAGACCCTCCTGGGCACATGTAGGGTTTAAGTTGGGAGTTTGGGAACACCAGATTTAAACTGATAGATCCCTGCAAGGTAAACAGGGTGCATTGCAGTTTGCAACTTGATGGGTTTTGTGTAGCCAATTTGGGATGGGCTTGAACTAACCCAGTCCTATCCATGGTCATCAGGGACTTGGGGGAGTAGGAAGATATTATACTCCTCACTGCAGATAGAGTGTTTGGGACAGGCACATCCAGTGCAATCACAGACACAGAAACTCATGGATCTCACTGCAATAACAAAATATTGGTTAACTTGCACCAGATTACACTTTCATTTGCATGTGACTGAGATTTGTGCTGAGATTCTGGGATTGTTTGAACTCATATTCAAAGTGAAACCTGTGGGTGAGCCAGCCTGGTTCATAACTAACTGAAGAGAAAGTTCATGCAGCATCCTGGGAAGGAGAACTAACAGGCTTCCCACTTCCCTGTCTCTAGCACAAAAAGGAAACACAATGAAAAAGTTTATAAAAGGAAATTATCAGATTACAATGCAGAAAAGTGTTCTTCAAACTCTAGTTCACGAACTGTTTGACGATCATGCTCAGAAGTGTAAGTCTGAAATGCAAGCACAAGTTGGTACATTTTTTTCATTATTTCTGTCATCATCTTGCCAAATTTCCTGACAGCTTGGAAGAGCCCTCTGCTTTTGTCAGGCCCAAGGATTCTCACCCTGGGGATTACAAGCAGTTGGCAGATGACTCTCATCACTCTGCCTACTCTCAGGATTCACCTCTGCAGGATAAATCCTGTAGTAGCAGGTGGGAACTATTTTGATTATCACATCACCCAGCGAAATCACACGCTTAGACCCTGAAGGTCTCTCTTATAAATAGAGAGCTCAGTGCAGCCAGAAACACGATACAAGCAGGCAGGAGTACCAAACTGACCGAAGCCAGTTTTGGCATGAAGGCACCTTTACTCATTCCTCTCCTTTCCACCTTGGTACCCTAGAAGAATGTGGCCCTTCTCTGACTCTCCATCTCTTACAACATAACCTGAGAATTCTCCCATGCCCAGTACTTCCTTGAAAGATGACTGTCTCAGGAGCAGAAGCATATTAACATGAGCTGGAATGCGTGCCTGGAAGTCCAGCAGAGGAGCAAAGAGGTAGTCAGATACTATAACCCTTTACTTGTCCCCATGTGAATATGCTGCTCTTGTGAGTCAAAGCCTTTAGCTAGAGAAACCTAACTTTCAAGAGCACCAGGGTGCCTTTAAGGTTGTCTGCATCTTATAAGTATTTTAACATTATTATGAGTCTCTGTTTCCTGTCTCTGATAGGGGATAATAACACTCCTCTCATTTACTGGGATACGGGGGGAATAAATATTTACAAAAAACATTGTAATGGTGAGATTCCAGAGCATGCAGTGTCACTGTAGGTACCATAAATAGACTGCAAATATATTGTGCAAACCAAAGGAGGTTTTAGACTCTACTGCCTCCAGTGTAGCACAAGGAATAAAAGTTTGTTTAGCTCTCAGTGCTCTACAGCATCTTGTGAGATCAGGCCTTTTTGTTTGGTTGGTTGGTTTGGTTTGGGAGTTTTTTGTTGGGGTTTTTGTTTGGTTGGGTTTTTGTTTGTGTGTGTGTGTGTGCATGAGGTTTCTGCAAATACCACAGAGTCAAATCTTGTCATGATCTTTTATTCACTCCTACTTCCAGTCCCAGCCAAAAGAAGGAAGTTTAGAGGAGCAGAAAAGAACACAAACCAAATGCAGCTGAGCATTTGTGTGTCTGTTAGATTTCTTTGGGAGCAGAAAAGAACACAAACCAAATGCAACTGAGCACTTGTGTGTCTGTTAGATTTCTTTGCACACCAGCATGAAGGATATGGTTGGGGCAAGGATTTGATTTCACTCTTGCTGGCTCCCATGCCCCAAATAAGAACTGAGCTCTTCATAGGTAAATAACATTTAAACTGAACTATTTCTGACCACTGGGGTCCTGTACTCGGCTGTGCATTGCCCTTTCATTAGGAATTAGTCAACACGATGCTGAATAAACACATTGTGTGTTTTGCAAGAGCTCTGATGTGGTCTCTGTTAATTACTCTCTTTATCCGATTGCAATCATATGCTGCTTAGCCACACACACCACAGGACTGCTTGGGAAGGGGAAGATTATGGGGGATGCACAGAGAAATTCTTAGTGGGAGAGAAAGCATAAAGACATGCTACAATATCTGTTTGAACTGGTGTCAGATACAATAATGAGTGGGTAGGAATAATAATAAATACATAGCACTTCAGGAACACTTCACATTCTCTAAGAGCTGTGCCAACATCAAGCAATTAATTATATGACCAGGACTTTCTCTCTCACCAATACTCTCTTGACTCTACTGAAGAGACCAGCCTGGCTTGCTTATTTGAGGGTTTTTCTGCACTGCCTTTGGCAGTGGTTTATACTTGGAACTTCTCCCTCTCCACCTTCAAATTACACTTCCATTCATGACAACCTATTCAAGGGCTGCTTAGATACATGCTTAGTGCTTTGTTACTGTGCTTTCCTCACAAATACCTAAGGGATTTCATCCTTGAAACAATAAACTGAAAGTCCTCCATACTGCTCTTCCTCAGGTCCCTGTGCTGGAACTCTAACTTTTAGCAGACTTGCAAGGAGGCAGCCAGCAGTCACCACTGCAGGAGATGCTCACTGATCCAAGGATAACTGTGTCAGTATTTGATGTCCTATTATCGTTACCAGCCACTTTGATATCGTCCTTGCTTAGCTCTGAGTTAGGTTTATGATTAAGGAATTTGTTCACTGGACCATGTGAATTATCTCAAGTCTGAAAGTTGAACTACTTTGGTCATACTTATGGGGCCAAAGATGGGAAAAGTAGATACAAACCTGGGTTTTTTTTGACATTAGTGATAGTAGTCCAGTAAAACAACTCCCTTGTTTAGTACCAGAGCTGTCTGCCTTCAGCGGGTGTCTCCAGCAATGAGATTGTGCAGTAATTACAGCAACAACAATTCCCTTCATCTAAAGAGGTCCCAACTCTTGCTATCCTTGTATAAGCCTTTCTGAATCTCAGTTCCCACATTGATAAGGAGGCATTACTATTAACACTATTAATTATTAATATAACTATTAATATGTGCAAAGCCCTAAGGATTACAGATGAAAGGTGCTGGATAATTGTGAGGTATACTCCACACAGCCATAGGCTGTTAGCAACCAACTCAAATCAAAAAAGATTATTAAATACACACACACTTAAAGAGATTGGGCTGATCAGGTAAAGCATTGCCATGGGTTATTGGTCTCCCACTGCTACAGGACTTCTGAAGCATTAATCTTCAAAATGTTTCACAAAGCATCTGAGGCTTTTCTCTTCAAAGTGAAAAGCATTACCTTGTCATAAACAATGTCTGAGGGCTGTGACACTGTTCTGCCAAATTACTTACTGAAATTTGGAACTTCATATAATGAATATCTGCAATACAGAGTTACTATTGTATAATATAACAATATTTTTAGAGTTGTAAAACACCTTCCCATCAGCCAATCAGAAGCTCTGTGGAAATGCTGCCAGTTTCGAATTCTTTCTTTTCCTCTTTTTGAATATTTCACTCTTGGTACAGTCCTATGTCTGCTGGGGCTAAGTTGCTACAAATCAATCTAGGCTATAAATACATGTATGTTGTGTTTCCTTTATGGGCAGTATGTCCCAAATGGCCTTCTAGCCCTGTTTTCAGTGATACCAAGAGGCAGCTCAGTTAACCTCAGTTAGATTGTAAGTCCTTTATAGTCAGTAGAGATAGACAGGCATTCCCAAAGGGCAAGATAGCTCATGCCTATGATGACTTCCCCTCTGTAGGTACCTAAATTCCCTGGACCATCTTGACATACTGTATGCTGGGATTGTCAAGTACCTAGCCCCTAATACAGTTAGTCTAGGTTCTTAAAGAATGAGTATCAGTTATGTGATCACAATGGGGTGGGATAAATCTAGCACCCACACCCCAAGCTGTCATGTGTACATCCAGGCTGTTTCAAAGAATACTTGCAGGAGATACCACCAGGGTTTTCTTGTCAGCAGCAGCAACCTCAGGACCTATTATGGCACTGCTTTGCTGCTGACACAAGCCTTTTGTGATGTAGGCACTACAATTGATATTAAGCATAAGCCTGCTTTTGAGACTTTCCACCACTTTCTGTCTGTGGTGGATTAACCTTGGCTAAGGGTCTACCTGCCCCAGCATGGGCCCTTTCCTGAGCTGCAGCCCTTCAGGGACAGATGTTCCCATCAGGGGTCTCCATAGCTGTGGCTTCTGCATGGAATATGCCCAGGCTGCAGCAGGAGGGGGTGGTTCTCTGCTCTAGCCTTCATCCCCTGCTATCCTCCTCTAGCCCCTCTGTGGGTCCCTCTGCTCCCTCCTCAGCTCCCACCACCTCTCTCACTGCCACCTTCAGCCCTTTCTGGAACCTGTTGTCCCCCAGGGCTGCCAATTTGGCTGAGGGACTTAGTTGTACCCTTCAGTGGTGCCTCTGGAGCTGGCTGGAACCAGCTGGGACTAGCTATGTTGGGCATAGACGAGCCCCAACAGAGGGCCCTGCAGTCCCACTGCAGCCCCTTAGCATGGACCCCCAATCCACTCACTGTCTGCATTGCTGACATGCAAGTGAACTTTCACAGTGATCCTCATCCAGAGCTCTGAAATCACCTTAGAAATGGACAACCTGTGAAGAGTGGTTCTTTAGGTTGGGATCAGATATTCCTGAACATCTCCAAAAAGTTTCATCATAGTGTTCAGAAAAATTTTCTGTGTTCTGTATTTCAGGAGTGAAAAGTTTCTACCTGATCCCTGGTCCCTCTAAGCACAGCATGGTCCTGGTGCAGTCAGACTTGGCCAGGTAATGTGACTCTGAGGATGGAAAATCCCTCAGGGATCACTCCAGTGCAATTTAGCTCCTCCAAGAGGAGACAGAGAAGACATCATGTCCCACAACTGCCTCATGAGGGGAAGCAGAGGGGCAGGTACCAATCTCCTCTCTGGTGACCAGTGACAGGGCCTGAGGGAATGGAATGAAACTGTGTCAGGGGAGGTTTAGACTAGATATTAGGAAAAGGTTCTTCACCCAGAGGGTGTTTGGGCACTGGAACAGGCTCCAAAGGGAAGTGGTCACAACATCAAGTGTGATAGGGTTCAAGAAGCATCCGGACAATGCTCTCAGGAGGATGGTGTGATTCTTGGGATTGTGTGTGCAGGGCCAGGATCTGGATTTGGTGATTCTTGTGGGTCCATTCCAACTCAGGATATTCTATGATGCACTCTAAAACTCGTGACACTCCCATAAACAGCCATCTCATATAAGTTGCTGCACACACACTGTGCCCTTCGCATGGCACATTTAAGCCATTTCACCTTCGTGTCTTTCCACTCTGCTCTTATTACAGATTATTGAGAAGCAACTCTCAGACTCCTGAAAGGAGTATGGCTTTTCAAAGAGATCAAAATGCTCTGATTGGGATTTATATTCTGTAACAAATGGCTTGCACTAACCTTATAAGTAGTATTTGAAGGCTGCATGCATGCATTTCTGCTTTTCGGACTGGTGGAGCTAATTGATTGCCCACAGCCCTAGCCTAGAAAGACAGACAGCTGGAACCATCAACGACTCTTCTGCCTAAATGAATTAAGTAAATGAATTAAGCAATCAGACACAAAGGAGTGGGTGTGCAGCAATTGCCGAGCATTTGAAATGCAAGGCACAAGTAATTGATTGTGCAGTTATCATACCACACAACACACACACACATCCCTTGCTCTTGTTTGCAATGTGGAAAAAAATAATTGCAAGACAGATAATAATTTGTCTTCTCCTGTGTGGTAGCAACATCAATGATCACTATTCTTAACTCTTCAAAATACACTGGGCACTTCAAACGAAAGCAATTTCTTGCCAAAAGGCCTCACAATCTGCGCTGGATTTTGCCTCAGTTGAATTACACCTAGCTTCATCCCAAGCACAAATACTGGTTGGACAGGCAATGGGTCAAGAACAGCCCTGAGGAGAAGGAATTGGGGATGGTGGTGGACAAGAAACTCAATGTGATCTGGCAATGTGCACTTGCAGCCCAAAAGCCCAATCATGTCCTGGGCTGCATCAAAAGAAGCGTGGTCAGCAGGTCAAGGGAGATGATTTCCCCCCTCTACTCCACTCTCATGAGATCCCACCTGGAGTACTGCATCCAGCTCTGGGGCCCCCAGCTTAAGAAGGATGTTGGACCTGCTGGAGCAAGTCCAGAGGAGGATCACAAAGATAATTGGAGGGCTGGAGCACCTATGAAGACAGGCTAAGAGTCTTGGGACTGTTCAGCCCAGAGCAGAGAAGTCTCTGGAGACACCTTAGGGCAACCTTCCAGTACCTAGAGGGGTCTCACAAGAGATCTGGAAAGAGACTTGTTTTATAAGGGCATGTAGTTATAGAACAAGGGGTAATGGCTTTAAACTGAAAGAGGGCAGGGAGAGATACAAACTTAGTCTTCACTCTGAGGGTGGTGAGACACTGGTACAGGTTCCTCAGAGAAGTTGTGGATGCCTCATCCCTGGAACTGTCCAACACCAGGTGGGGTGGGACTTTGAGCAACCCAACCTAGTGCAAGGTGTCCCAGTCCATTGCATGGGGGGTGGAATGAGATAGTCTTAAAGGCCCCTTCCAACCCAACCTATTCTATGATTCATCACCGGGATTTAATGTAGCAAAGAAGTCAGATATAAAAGAGAGAACAGAACTGAAAACAATACAAGGAGAAAGAGAACTTGGTTATTCTCTGCATGCTACTTGGCTGTTTTTATAGGCTGTGTCTTAAATATATTGATGCTGGCAGGTGAGAAAGCACAGCAAAGCAAAAAAGAGGTGACAATTATGGTTGTGGCAATTTGGCCATTGGGATTTGATGACTGGCATTATTGACAGAGGAGATTGCAAGGGTCCCTGTGGAAAGAGACAATGGAATTCACTGAATAAATAAGACATGCTGAGAAAAAGTTATGAGGCCATATATCTTGGTTTACACACAAGAGCATCCAACTCAGCTCTCCTCAGAAGCTTTCCACCAGCTTTATCAAAGCTAGATGGAGACAAGGATATTTGTGCAGAGGTCAAGTTCTTTCTCATATATCATTTTTGTTTAAAAGTGGTTTCTATCTGGAAAACAGTTCCTTAGTTTCCAGTAAATAGAATTCTCTGAATACACAGAAATGCTATTTCAATATGTAGCTTCAGAAAAAAACAGAGATAAGTAGGCATTGAAATTATGTCAATTTTCACATAAAGCCATCATTTTTTAAGGACAGCAGATCCTTATTCAGATGACATAAAACTGCATCTTCTTACTCTTATGTTACCTCAGATGAAAATAATTAAGAAAGATTGAACAAACAACCAGACTACTCTGGCAGATCAGATTTCTGTGATTGAAATCTTTGGCTTTTGGTTTCTTTTATCCAAATACCATTTCATCTACATCACTGTAAGTTCTCTAGTAATGTCTAAAGACCAGTGTAAAACTGGGTCTCATTTCTGAGACACAAGACAATCTTCAGCCCCCGAAACTTAAAATATGAACAGAAACTTTAGACAGAGAGCAAGAAGAAACAGAGTATTGTTATTCTGTATGTATTTGGCTCAGAGGCTCAGACAATGGTATTGACTCATGACTGGTTTATGATCAAGGTGGGCACTGACCCTGCTTGGGAGAAATCCTCCATTTCAGTCATACAGTTTTCTTTATTCTACACACCAGCATCATGAATGCCTCCTTGTATTGACACACAGACATTGAAAATAGCAAGGGTCATTATTGCAGAGAACTTCGGTGCAAGTTGGTGTGTGTATATGAACAAACAGGACAGCAATTTTGTGTAGGACATTTGTGCTCTGCAGGCCTTGTCTAGACAGGTGGTGTGGGAGGGATTTGATGGGAGCAATTTGATTTTAGATAGGAAGCATCCAAGTCCTTATGTGAAGGTTGAGAACTTCAGCTCAAAGACTTCAGGAGCCTGGGGCTTAGGTTTGGTTATGGATTTCCTTCATTTGTATTTTCTTAAACTCTTTGATATTGGTCCAAACTTAAACAAGAATTTAAGCACCCTTTGCCTTGCTAAGATTTCTTATGTATGTATGTGTTTTTCTTATGTATGTATGTTCAGATACAGCTGTGGGACTTGTTACTTCAGAGATGTAAATGCCTGTGGAATGTGGAGGTCTCTGGCACAGCTGATGATCCAACACGGTTTGTCATCCACCACTGGGAGACAGTCTGGGATGAGAATGGAGCTGTGCTTGCTTTCCATAGTGCAAGAAGGAACTGTCTCGACCTTAAGTAAAGAAAAAGAAAATCAAGTATTTCTTAAGACAAGGAGACAAACTGAGTTTTCAAGCCCATTTTTGAGTAAAAAATGTGCCCACTTTGCCAGAAATGAGAGGTGAATCATTGCAGCCTCCTGTCTCTCATAAATACACACATGCTGATAACACAGGGTGGCCTCCAGCCAGTTCAGCCTGCACAGTTGGAACCTTTGATTTTAGGGATCAGTCAGAAGTGAAGTAAATATTTGCAAGACAACACTTTCATAATAGTGATACTCTTAAAAGTACATTTGCTGAAAAAGAGCTCTGCCATCATCCTCTTTTATTGTACAGTCCTGCAAGCCCAGGACAGGCAGGGATAAAGAAATAAATCAAGTGCTCTGAGCCTGGATGTTCAGCTTTTACAGTAAACTGTGTCAGAGTGACTCAAACATGAGAGTGCTGATAAGATGACCTGACTTCACAGAATTTTGTAGAACTGTCCTTTGAACTTTGAAAGCCTCATTTGTAAAAGATAAGATTTACGATCCTAAAAAAAGGCAGGAAAGAGTTGACAAACTGTTGTCACCTGGGGAAGCCTTCCTGATAATTTTCCTTTCCGGTTCTAAGAACAGAACATTTTAGAAACACAAGTGGACAATAACCTTCTGGCTGAGTCTATTTGACTTTGGTTCCAGTCAAGTTGACATTTTAGGCTTTACTTAAGCAACTTTGATGTACTTTTAAATATTAGGTCCTGATAGCAAAAGACCCTGTACTGTTGTCTTTGTTCAGATGCTATTAAAAGAAGAGAAAAAACAACTATGCACTTTTGCAACCACCTTTGTGATTTGCTAGATACAAGCATTATTGCTATTTTACCAGTATTCGTATTTCACTTGCAGTCCCTGTGGACACCAGGAGCCCCTGTGTTAAGTAGTGTTTATTAATGGCAGGCAGTCCAACCTGGACTTGAATGACCTAACTTGAGAAGCCTAATTTAGGACCAAAGTCACTTGAGGCTTTTCCTATAATCAGTGAGGCACTATGTAGGCTGTTTCAGACATTTGTCAGCCACTTGCCCTCTGGAAGTGGTTCTCTGCCTTGCCTATACATAAATAGCACAGACACCTGAATTGCTGAAAGATAGGTAAGATAAATCTGGGCTTTACTTCTCATAAAAAAAGAGTACAGTAAAAAAAAGCAAAGGAGAAAAAGAGTAGAGGACAGAAGTTGCTAAATTCCCTCTCTACACAAAGAGTGTGAGCTACAAAGCTTAGGCGACCTGCCCAAGGCCAGACAGCAGGAGTAAGGTCCAGGTATTGATCAAATACTTTGGAAGAAGCATTTTAATTATAAAAAAACTTACACCTCTGTCAGTGGCCTCAAGATTTTCTCTACTATAAATAAAGGCACTAGAACTGGAGAATGCTTACATAATAAGTATGCATTCAAATTATTTATATTCTCTTTCAGAAGAATTTTGAAAACTAATATAATTTAATACTTGTCACTCTGTGAAAGTTCTCAGGAATATTTCTTTCCTGATATCAAGTTTATTATAGGATATAGAATTCATTGTCACATAAAAGCTAATGTAGCCATGTTGAAATTTGTTTCTCATCTACTGTATGTAATAATTTTGGTCATATACAAAGGAGGAAGACTCCAGAAACCAGTCATGTCTCTGGAATGGAGCTGGAGCTGTGTGGCATATGTCTGCCCTCAAACAGAAAAATAAAAAGTCTTTAGAATTTCTGTAATTATTGATTTCCATTAAAAAATGAGTTGATCTTCATTTACTGAAACTTTGAAGTAAAAAAATGTCATGTTACAAAGAACAGAAAGAAATTTTCCATTCAGACATTGAAAATTTGGGGTGTATCAACTTTTTTCTCTATTGTAGATTCCTTAGAATAACTCAGTATCACAAGTTTTACTTCTGAAATTTTTTTTGTTTTTCCAAGAAATAGATGCACACAAATAGAAGAGTGATTAGAGCAGATCAGAGAAAAGGTCTTTCTGATTCAGCATGCAGTCCCATATCAGGGTCTATTTTTGATTAAAAAATGACAACTAGATTGAACAAGAACATCCAGAGACACAGTTGGCACAAATAGCCTGTGCACATCAAGTGGACTGAAATATTCATGCATAAAATATGCAACAAACAGTTCCAAATCTGTAAACAAATACATGACAAACACTGCTAAAATGAACTAATTAAATAAATTATTTGTTATATATACTTTGGCTGATCCTTATGGATGAAATTTCTGCTGCAAGGAAGAGAAAGTTTCTGAACTATATTTATACAATAGAATCCAATTCAGCATTTGACAGTAAGAGTTTGACATCTGTTGCATGAGCAGTGAAGTATATAGAAGGGATTTTGCCAGAGTTCTCTATCAACTTTGGTGCCCACAATTTAAAAGAAACATATTTAAAGAAAGCTTATGGAGGGCAAAGAGAAGAGCCAGAAAAATTATGTGAAAATTACATAAAATATACTGCTGTGAGGCACTGAAAGAGCTGCACTTGCTTAGCTGCTTCCTCAAACAGAACATAAGCAGTGAAAGACCTAATGGTGGAAAGTTGGACCACTGGGAGACACTACTAAGGGAAAAGGCAGATCATCTCTTTCTTTCTTTCTTCTAGTTATTGTAAGCAAAACACAAATTAGTTAACTCAGTGCAGAGTTGTGCATTGTGGGAAGTCAAGCCAGATATTGCAGATATTTGTCAAGATAGTGCTTGTTTGCTTAATAAAAATAGAGTCCAAATAGTCTATGCCTCACTGATCAAGAAATTTGGGAATCCAGCAGTCAGAGTGCCTAGAAGCATGGCAGAAAGAGGAGTTTATGCAGACAAGCCCCTAATTTCTTCATGGGAGAAGGCTCATTACAGAGTTACACTCTGGAGAGTGTAATGTCCTGCTGTACTGGAGTTTCTTCTACATCTAAACAGGCTTCAGACATAGGTGAATTTGCAGTAAACAGGCAGATGATCACAGGGAACTTTGTTCTGTGTTGACATCAAAAACACTCTCTGTGCCAGTGACCTAGAGAGAAAAGAACCCCCAAAGTGGCAAAACTGCCAGATCACTATCACAGTTCATTAGAAAAGGCCATGAGCACATGGAGTGTTCATGTCTCCAATGATCTGTTTGTCCTTGGAAGGCCAAAGATACAGATTGATCAAATAAACACTGTCCTTTAAAAACAAAACCAGACAAACCAGTCTACTTGATACTCCACTCAACTACTCAGAAAAAACCTCCTATTCCCTCATAGCTTTGCTGCTTCTTACCCATCCAGTGCTCAGAGAACACTTCCACCTGTCTGAGAGGTCTTGTCTTTCCCACTTCCCATAAGATGCCCTCAGGACCAGGCTGACAGGGGTCTTAGATCACACAGTTATTCCAAACACACCTGTGAAAACAATCACATATTGGAAACGAAAGTAATTAAATACAATTTTTCCACTGGAAGGAGGAAAGAACAGAAAGGATATAAAATAGAGGAGAAAAGGAATGGCTCTCTCTGTCACAGTTTAGTTTAGGTCACTGAATTAGGGAAACATAAATATCAATTCGCTTCCCAGCTCCAATTCACATTGGAAGAATAACATGAGCAACTAAAGCCACTCCAAGGTCACATTAACTGAGTCTGCTGAGAATGATCACCAGAATGTGACCTTCAAGAGAGTCATACAGGGAACACTTTGTAAGTTTTCTGGAGACCAGACAAAGAAATCCCTAGCTTATGAAGTTCTGAGGATACCCTTCAAATCTCTATTCAGATAGCTCCTTGTTTTTTTCACAGCAAATCCTCAGATTAGGTACCTAGAGGCTGTAGGCACTTCCAGGTTTAGTTGGTAATAGTGCAGCTGCCCCAAGGATCTGAATTTTAGATTCAGGTATTAAATGTGGGAGGAAGGAGGCAGCTGAGCTTTGTATATCTCCAACATTATCTATTGCATACTTGGTCAAAGTATTGCATTAAAGAGTTTTAGCCTTTCAGTCCTATCTTCTTACTGAATGGTCCTTCCATTCCATTACATCACTGTTAAAGCAAACAGTCAGTTCTCTTCTATTTTCTAATCCCTTTGATTATCTATTTTGGTCAACTAGAATTGTTCACAATGCTTCACCTCCAATACAAAACTGCCTTGACATATTTTTTCTTCATCTTTACTTTCAGTATCTTTTTTATCCCAATCGTTTTTATTATTTTCTGTAAAATATCCTTCCATGTTAACCTTCTAGATGTCAAAAGAAATTTTAAGAGCAACTACAGCTGAAGCTAATATAATCAAATTATTTTGCTTGTAGTAGGAGTACACCAACATTCTCTTCCTACACATGTTCACCTGAACTAGTAGGAAGTTAATTCCTCAGCTGTGACATATCTGAAATCATAATGAAGTCACCTTGCAGAGGGCAAGTAGAGCTGAACAGAAGGTTTTCCATTCTTTGTGAAGCTTCAAATTTCTGATACTTGTACCTATCTAAAGTAATGATTACAAGCTTTAAAACTGTCAATCTATATTGCAGAACAAAAGTCACAGAATCCCGTGTTACTTAGCAAAAACTCAGGCAGGCAGAAGACAGGATCCCAGCATATCATGGAATGCTTATATTTTCCTGCTCAACCCAAAGTTTTATGTTCTTCAGAGCACTGTCTGTTTAATAACTGACTTGTATGCTGTTCAAAAAAAAAGCAGGGTAAAGTTAACTATGAATTAAATATTGCCTCAATAGCCAAATAAGATATGGAAATAATTCTGTTGAATACAGTTCCTACAATCTTTTGTTCTGGAGCAAGATAGAGAAGGCTGTAAAGCAACTTAATCTCCCCAAATTCCAGGATAGTATATCACTGTTACATAGCTTAGCTGCTCTGCTAGCTTCCTCTAGCAAGCTTTTAATTTTTAAGGATCAGGAATCTTTATTTAATATTTACATTAATTTCCCTTAAATATTTCATAAATATTGAGGTAGCAACAGTCCTGGAGTTAGTTCTCTGTGGTGTGAAGCTTCCTTGGACCTCAGTTTGTAAGTTGCAGAGGACACTGGATCATTACAGGTACGTGGCACCTTTGTATAAGACAACACAACTCTCCATCCTCTAGTGTCATTCACTCCTCTCTGTTATCTTCAGAAGTTATCATTTACAGGAGAAACAGCCATATTATTCTCCTGTCCAATTGGCAGACAAAACAGACAATCTTGTTTCTTTTGAAAGGAAATGCAACTTCTCTCATCTAAAGTGAGCCATCTGTAATGTGGATGTCTACATCTGAGTGAGTTCCCTGAGACCCTTTTATAGACATTGGGAGGAAACTGGGAACTACAGAGTGCAAGGTTCACCTTTTCCAGACATCTATCTGAATCACCTACTAATGCCTGTATTTCCTTGCTTGTTGTGAAGGCAATTAGTAAGGGTAGATCATACATTCTGTATGGGAAATATTAACAGTAAGACAACATGGAACTGCTCGATATAATAAGGCTTTCCTACTTTAACAAGAAAATGTTAAGTCACAAATAGTAAAACTGAAATTCTGAATCCATGTTAGATTCAGAACCTGTTGAGTTGCCTTTTATTGCTGGGATTGTAGATTTCAGTTATGTTACTTTCAAGTTATAGATCCACAAAATAAGAGCCAGGTCTTAGATTCCTTTACTCCAAGCAATAACTATTGACCAGTTTCATTAGGCTGGCCACTCTGATGACATTCAAGTTGACTGCATAAACAAACCCTCAGGGTTTGCTGAGAATTCACTAGTAGGTTTAAAATAAAACAAAAAATACATCACAGGTGAAGATAATCTACTCAGGGGTGATTTGGATAAATCAGATACTTGGAGGTCTCAGTCTCCTTACTGTTTTACAAATGAAACCACTATGATCATGGCTCTGAAAATGCATCAAGCTTGACATTTACATTTGCAAAATGACACATTTAAATTATTCTGTATAAAAAGTTCAGATTGCTCTTGAGTATTGTGTAACACACTGTTTAAGATAAGTTAAAAATTAGGGACCATAATACTGGATGGCACAATCTGAAGGATTACTGTTTCTATCTAGGGAAAATACTGATTAAAATCTAGATCAAAATAATCACAAAACATGCTAAATGGTTCCCTCCCAGTACTCTGTAAGTTGTTACTGTCATGATCTTCTTGAAAAATCTTTTGTTGAAGACCTTCCTCCTCACTTTGAAAAAGAAGCAAAGCACAGGGGATAACTATTACCTGGTCACTCTTACAGTGAGAATATTCATTAGCCTCAGCCATTTTCTTCCCAGATGATGATTATATTATTGTCATCTTTTCATCAGAAAGTCACCCTGAACTCCCACTTTTTCAGGATAAGGCATTCAAGCATCTCTTGAAGAACAAAACAAATGAGAAGCAAGTTTAGTTAAGAAGTCTTGAGCCCTATGTTGCTAAATTTCCCCTCCAAAATGAAGAAGTGCTTAGAACTGAATGGACAATGGTCATTAACAGCATTTCCAAAGGAAATAATTATGTACATGCATTGCAGATCCTTACCAGTAACGTGTTTGTATGGCAGGCTTCAGGCTTTAGAGTTCACAGGTATAATTAAAGCCAACAATGCATCACTTAGAGACAGTGCAGAGTACTTGAAACTTGAGTTTTAGCCTAGACTGCCCCACTGATCTACTGGCCTAACTGAGTCACTTCATCCCTCTTGTCTTTCTCTCTTTTTTTCTTCAGACTGCCTAGGCAAAAAAGGGCTAAGGCATCTGCTGGAAGAATTCACCCATGCTTTTTGTTGCTGATTAACATGTACTTTTCTTGGGAATGGGCAAGGAGCAGTCTATAAGATAAACCAGTTGCTTTGGTAGCAGCAGTCTTCTGTCTGGCTATTCTGAGACACTGTAGCCTCTACCTGACATGAGACAGGGACACCTCTGGGCATAGGAGGGGGATGGGCTGTGGGGCAGATCCATGTAAACCACTAAAGTCAGGTGACTCACCTAGATTGTGCTCTGTCTTACACTGGACTCTTATATGGCCTCCTGTGGTATGAATAAAATTTTATGAAAAAAGATCTGACAAGTCCTGAACCCTCCCTGTAGGAAATATTTTACTCCAGCATCAAGAAGCTTCAGCAGATTCCTGTGACACACATGGCCCAGATATACCTGTACCTCCAATTGCGTGTGTGTTTAGTGCCTAATCTGAATTCTCTATTCTGTCATGTAAAACATAATGATTTCCAGGTATCTGGTACTTACACATGAACAAATTTGTGATGAAGGAGTATATTGGAAATAAGGCTGTCCTTGAAAACAGATGCAAATGTTCAGAAATACCTCTCTAAAAGCAAATGTCAGGCAGAGTACAGGCTATTTAGGCTAAGCACAAAGGGCTAACTAAGCTCCAAGAAACCAATAATTCAGCACATCTTTAGTAGAACTAACAAGGAAAATATAAAAAATAATACTATGCTCTTAGTATAAAGGAGATGCAGTTTCAAGCCCTGCTTGAAAAAAATTCATTTCAGTCTCAAGTAGTTTCACAAAAATCACCACTGAAACACATAGAAGAAAGTTTAGTTCTCATTTAGAATATCTGTAATGCTAATATATACATGCTAAATATAATATATGGTTCCATACTGTTATATGCAGAATTCAACAGAAATTTGTCAACATAATTAAATGACTGTTATAACCTCTGAAGTTTAACATAGTCACATTGAAGGAAGTATTTTGGAGGTACTGAAGTAAAATAAAAAACTAGAAATTACTCTTTTCACTTGTTTCACATTTTTCTTTTATCAAAATCAAGAAATTCCCATTACTTCTTATTTTTTGATGAGTCAACTGTTACATTAAGAACATTTTGTTCAGTTCTGACCTTGAAATTTTTTCTTGTCTGGCATTTTTTCCTAGAAGCACCAGATCCCTTTTGCCTGGTGTCTCTGTGCAGATAAGCCACAAGACAAACATTAACTAATTCTTTTTGCCTGAGTTTTGTTCCATCTCAAGTATTGGAAAAGCAAAGGACACTTTTTCATTCAGCACAATGGATCTGGCAGGATATCGTTACCCTGGACAGAGTATCAAGTGAACTTGCACAATTACAAAGCAAATTCACAGTCAACACATTCTGGTAAGCTGACTAGAGAAATTCTGTGCAGCTACACTACTCTGATAGTATTAGTATGTTTAATCGTTTTTGATAGTTGCCTATAAACATCAACAGAAAAGAAGAGAGGTCAGCATGGAGAAAGAGAGCTCAAATGCAATCTGTGGCTGTTGAAAGATGTCGTTCTTTGGTTACATGAAACACAAACATTTAAACCTCTGGATTAAAAATTTTACACTGTGTGATGGACACTTGCAGCAGCTTCACCAGAGGTGCAGTTTTCTTTCCTCGTATTTAGTACTCGGTAAAAATGTTACACACACACGTGCACATGCTCGATCTTGTGCATTTTGAAATCATATGAGTATATGGCTAACAGGTCACAGAGGCTTCTGAGGGAGTGGATTTTTCCTAACCCTCTCTTCATTTCTTTTTTTTTTTCCTTTCTATTTTTTATCAGGATGAGTACATGGCAACAAAGGAATCACAAAAGGACAAAGTATGAGAATTTTTGTTTATTGCCCAGAACAAGTTCACTTTCTTTTTGCACTCAGCTGACTTAATCTGAATTAAAAACACTTCCCTTAAAAAGATTTCCACAGCAAAATTAGGCAGGATGGTTTCAAAACAGGGTTTAGTTGGTCCAAGTGATGCTCTGTGGGATACTTGGTCTCCTGCCCATGACTGGGGTAATGCCTTAGTGCTACCCAGTGCCAGCCCACAGACTGGCTCAATGCATTGCCACTGGCTTCTTCTGTAACCAACACAATGTGTCTACAAACTGCAAAAACTGAGCAGCCCTGAGATGAACAGATGCAGTTTTGCAAGCCATGAAACTTGTGCGAACCAAGGGAGAAAGTCACAACATTGGCTTTTGTGAGAACATGATCGAACCCCAAATAGCCTTAAAGGGATCCAATGCATAAACCATGAATTCTTGCTAAATATTATTGAAGAACAGGCATCTCCTTTATTGGAAAGGTTTAGAGTCAGGTCTGGTAATGGAACCACGATGTCACCATTACAGAGGCTTATGATGCTCTAACACTGTTCCTTAACCTGGAAAAGAACAAGTGCTATGCCTTTCACACAGTCTTATTTCATTAATTAACACAGATGCTACTATCTTGGCCCAGGCAGTGCCAGTTAGTTGATCTAAAGTACTGCCACACTTCTAGCAGCTCTAAGACCAAGTGGGATTTGTATTTGGGAGCTGAACTGAGGAGACTATTTAGCCTTCTGTATTACAAGAAGCATTAAAGAAAGGCAGATTTAACAGGGCAAATAGAGAGTTAATAATAGAAGGCATTTAGGTATATGCAATGGCTTTCCTCATCATAGCATAAAAAAACAAACTTTGAAAGACAATTTGCCAGCTAAATTAAAAGTCTTTATGATCCTTTGCATATAAGTATTATTTCTTCAAGACTGTAAAGTGCCTGTGATAGCAGCAGCTATATTATTCATTAATCTACATGTATGGAAAATACTTCTGAAAAGGAAAAGCTCTTGAGCCTGCTAAACCATAACATGTTCATTTTCATTACCTGTAAAACATGACTTAAACCTTCAAGAGTAAGTACTGTTACACAAAGTTCTGGAGGAAATGGAAGTGAAACCCTGAACTCACATTCAGTTGATAGGAATGGGCCTAATAAGCACATAAATGGAAATTTAGATACCTAAAAACCCAAAACATCTTTC